>NC_083560.1:148721208-149021208 GCF_019925205.1 Metopolophium dirhodum
TCGCCGATAATGCCTTTCTCGACAACAGACAGACGTTTCGGACACGTTCACGTCGACTTGGTCGGACCGCTCCCTTCTGCCGACGGTTTCGAGTATATTCTTACGGCCATTGACAGGTTTACGCGTTGGCCCGAAGCTTACCCACTAACAAACGTGTCAGCCCACGCCGTTGCCGAAAAGATGGTATCGCAGTGGTTTTCGCGTTTCGGAGTTCCTGGCATCGTTACCACGGACCAAGGTAGACAATTTGAATCTGAGCTATTCACAGCACTCAGCCAAACCTATGGTTTTCAACACATTCGAACTTCACCTTATCACCCTCAGGCGAATGGCCTGGTGGAACGCCTTCATCATCCGTTGAAAGCCTCTTTGACCGCCCATAACAATCCGCTGTGGACTAGAAGTTTGCCCACCGTACTACTCGCGTTGCGCAGCATCGTAAAACCGGATTTAGGTTGTTCGCCAGCAGAATTGGTTTATGACACAACTCTACGATTACCTGGTGAGTTTTTTCATTCCGTACAGCCAGAACCGCGAGCCCCAGATCTAATCCGCGCACTCAAAGAGTTGATGTTAATGATCCGCCCAACGCCGGGTACGGATCATTCCAAACGTGCAAAAAACCACGAAACACGTTTTTCTTCGAATTGACTCGACGCGGAAACCCCTCCAACCGCGCTATGACGGCCCATTCGTGGTATTGGAGCGCAGGGACAAGATATTCAAACTCCAACTTCATAACCGGACCAGCTGGATTTAAATAGACCGCCTCAAGCCCGCTTTGCTACTCCGAGAAGACCCGATCGCCGACCACTCTTACGCATCCACTCTCGCGGAGGTCAAAACCCGATCCAAAACTCAACAGAAATAAGTTTGTTTCATTTTTCCAAGGGGGAGGTAGTGTGGCGACATTCACCACTACCACCATAATTATTATTACTATTATTGTTAACGTGATAGTGCAGCGACCGACGACTAGGCCCCGCCTGCAGTCAGTCGTTGTTCTTTTTACGTCGTTTGCTCTGCGCCGCCGCGTCTCTCACGTTGTACAACCTATTTTATATAATTATTCTTTTTTTTTTTACCGTGTGATTTATTAAACTAGAATTCGTCTTTGGCGAATATCGCAACAAAATACGCTTTGATCATCTCCTCCTAGCTACCTTGGTGTATCGTTGGCCATTGGCCCCGATAATAGGTAAAGACTGTTAGATAAGAGACTGATAACTCTGTGTTGTTCGCATGCGCTATACGAGGACGGGCAAAGATGAGCAAGGAAGGGGTGGGGTAAAATATACGTCGCGTACGTGCACGATCGGGTGGCGGTGATGACGAGGACGAGCAAGGATCAGCGGATCAAGGATCAAGAGATCAAGGGATCAAGGGATACCCCATCAGAACATAATTTATTATACTACTCGCGATGAGTCCGGAGGGCCGATTGACATCGCGGAGAGCTCCGCCGTCATGTCGCTATTACTATCTGATACAGGCTTAAATATATGCGCCCAAAATGTTTTGAATTTATTACTTAATTTTGTGTTTTCGGTGACATTAATGAACGCTGTCCGCGATTCGACGCAGTCGGATTGCATACCTGACGACGTGACCCAGCCATCGCACATTGTCCGCTATCCGACGAAGTCAGAGACACTGAGCCTAGACACTCAAAAAAAGACGGCGGCTATATGATCTGCGTGGACGCCCGAAATGTTTTACATTTTTTTTCGCATAATTTATTACTTAATTTGCGGTTTCTGCAGCAATAATGAACACCGAGACATATAAGTCCAAGTCGAGGTAGGTGACTGACCTGCTAGACCCCAAATGGCCCTAATAAATCGAGGTGGCTATATGATTAGTTGGACCGTCCGAAATATTTAACACTCATGACCTTTACCGTCGCTAAGTTATTAACTCTCCTTATCACTTTTCACGATTTTTTTCAAAATTTTCAAAATTTCTTCAGATTTTTCGTCTTTACTCCGTCCGAGAACTTTCCGCGTCCCCGCTCGGACCTTATTCGCGTTCCCCACTAAATTTACGGGCCGCCCGCCCCCGTACTTTTTTCTCCGCGGGCTCGCCGCGGCGGAGATTACGTGCGAACCGAGCGCGGGTTTTTTTGCCATTTTTTTTTTCGAAAATTCGAGTCTTAGCACTTTTTGACACGTCTGCCCTCCCCGTTGAAGACTTATTCGCGTTCCCCGCTAAATTTATATGCCGCGTGTGACCGTACTTCCTCCGGGACGAGTCCCGGGGACGCGGGACAAAGCCGAGTGCCGATATCGCCGCCGCCGAGTGGGTATTACTATATACAGGCATAAATACATGCGTAGGGATCTACTAACCGAAGCGTATCAAAGGCTCGTGGACCATGTGAACCAACACCTCAACATCGATCCTACTATACTGTTGTCACTGTTCCTAATTTTAGTGATGTAGAAAATATGAATATAAGCATGGAAACAGGGACGTCAACTTCAACAACTATGACCAGGGCTAATATACAAACACTAGAACAAGAAATAGTTAGGAAAGATTTTGTAATCAACAAACTTACTTCAGAAGTAAATTACTTCAATTTAAGTGAAGAGACGTTTAATGGTCGTCCTAAAATGTTAGCATTTTATACTGGCTTAGAGAGTATGGATCTTTTTTTATTAATTTTTGAGGACATTAAACCTGCACTAACTTCTAGTAACCAAAGGTTACCCGAATTTCAAAAACTATTATTATGTCTTATGAAATTAAGGTTAAACATGCCATTTGTTGATTTAGGCTATAGGTTTAATATCACTTGTGATACTGCTTCAATTATTTTTCGTAAGGTTATATTTCTTTTAGAACATGCATTTAAAAAACTAATTTATTGGCTAAACAGAGAAGCATTACGTTATCTAATGCCACGCTCATTTTTTAATGCTTTTGGTAACTCAGTTGCGGTTATCATTGATTGCTTTGAAATCGGAATTGAAAAACCTAGTAATTTAAGAGCTAAAGCACTAACTTGGTCTTCTTACAAAAACAAAAATACTGTTAAGTATTTGATTGTTATTACACCTCAAGGGGTAGTATCATTTATATCTGAAGGATGATTGATAGGGTAAGTGACAAACACATAACTGAAAACTGTATGTTTTTGAAACATTTATTGCCAGGGGATGTAGTACTTGCAGATAGGGGATTCACTGTAAGTGAGAGTATAGGTTTTCATTTTGCTACTTTGAAAACACCTGCCTTTACAAGGGCTCTTCCTCATTTACACCCATGTTCTATTGAAGAAACAAGGAAAATATCATCAGTTAGAATACATGTAGAGCGTATAATAGGACTTACTAGATCTAAGTATAAAATTCTTAATGGCCCTGTGCAAATTACAACTCTCAAACACCAAGATGACAACTCATGTTTGTTAGATTCAATAGTTTCAGTTTGTTGTGCTCTCATTAATATGTGCAGTTCTATTGTACCATTGGATTAAAAAATTAAAAAAATGTTTATCAATAATATATAAATTATAAAACTGATTTCACTAATTATTTTTTTGTTGTGTTTATAATTATCAAGAAAAAGTTCTTATGAAAGAAAATTTTAGAAAAATCCACCGAAAAAGTAAGAAATCTGGATGGCACACATTTTTAAGTTTTGAACACCATATACTGAATATTAAATAATGAATTGAACAATAAAGTGAATAATAATGTAATATAATTTTAATATTTCTATTTTATTTATTATTTACAGTTTGTACATTTCCAGTTTTTAGTTGTAGGCTTGCGTTTTTTAATTCCAATGCAAGTATAATGATACCACAAGTTTGCGCATCCTTCTTTAGTACACATAATCATTTTCCCTCGATATTTCCCCTGTATCATTTTTGCATGTACACTATTGATATGGACCATTTTTACTTACCACACTTTCTTTTAGTTTACTTTTTTCAATGGATTGATTATTAGTATAAAACCGACCAATCAATTCAGGCAGAATAATTTCATAAAAATACCATTTTGATTTGCTTGTATTTCATTGCATATTTCAAAATCAATATTAACACGTTCTATATAATAATTATTAGGTGACCATATAATGAAATATCCATACTTAAAACCACCTAAAAACATTTGTGTTTGTATCTGATAATGGTATTGATGTGTTTTCTTAAGTTTCCCATTTAATATACAGTCAAGGTTTTCTGTTTTTTTATTTTGTGTGAGACTATATGGACATTTTATTTCTAAGACACCAGTTTCACAACAGTCACAATTCACTATACCATCCGGACTTGCACCAATGAATGGAAAACATGGATTTATAATAAGTCCACTATTTACAACAGAAAAATGTATATGGTCGTTTTTTAAATTTTCACTATAAAAAGCTTTAGCTTCATTTTCATATGTGGTTCCCCATACAGTGGCTTGATTTTTAAAAAGTGTTTTCTAATGGGTAACCATAGGCGGATATTGGGGGGGACTTGGGGGGCTTAAGCCCCCCCAGAACGTAGTCAAGCCCCCTCGGAAGGTTCTAGTATCTCTACTTCAATTACAACAAACAATATTGATACAATTGTAGAAAATAATCAAAATATTGTTTTGTAAGAATTTATTTTCAACTGTTCCCCTTAATTACCGCTGATAAGACCGTTATATTATCCTATCCATATCTTTAATATCTATGATAATCTATGACAGAGGACTAGAGATAAGGAGGCCAAACTCTGCTGGCCGCCTGGAATGCCGCCCGAAAACCATGAACCATAACCATTGTTCTGGGCATGAACAAAAATATTACACTCTGATTTCTAAAAAAAGGCTGTTAACTCTTTGTTAACGCTTTGCAGTTTGTACGTTTTCTATGCTTCAAAATAAATTATATATATTTTCTAATTGACGATTGTACATGTTAATCATTTTTATTTTATGTAATTAATTTGTGTTGCGTGTGAACGAATTCATTTACAATGGCTAAAGTGTTTGACATTTTTAATATCAAAAAACAGAAAACAACACTAGAATCTCAAAATGAACAATTAACTGTTGGTATAGAAATTGATATAATTGCACAAAAAAGTATTGTAGATGAAGACAATGTCATTTGTGACTTAGGAACTTTAATAACAGGCCCTGTGCAACCAATTTTGACAGTAAGTAAAAATATTGGTAAATTAAGTTTAAGTTATGTTAATTTAAATTATATATATTTCAGTCATATCCACTAACTAAATTTGGTACACAAAATCGCGCTTTCAATAATAAGCATTACAAAATATATGAATGGCTTGAGTATAGTATATCGAAAGATTCTATTTTTTGCTTTGCTTGTAGACATTTTAACACTGGAAATAGTGGCAATTTTGAAGATAGCTTTCTAGTTGGTTTTAGAAATTGGAAAAAAGCAAGTGCTTTGTTGTTTTGTATTTATACTTGATTCATAAATGTTTGTAATTTAATTATTAATGTATAATATAATTTACAGTTGAGTGTTAGTAATGGAACTAAAGGTGGGAATAAAAGTAAAATTAATAAATTGGATACACATGCTAAAAGTAATTTACATTTAACATGTATGGTTAAATGGTCAGCATATCAGAAGACAAAAGAAACTGGTAGTGTTTATTCTCAAATATCTTCGCAGCATACATTGATGGTTGAAAGTAATAGAAAATATATGAAAATATTAGTTGATATTGTTCTATTTATAAGTTGTCAAGGACTTAGTTTTCGAGGACATGACGAGACAAAAGATTCTTTAAATCAAGGCATTAAACTAATAATTAATAAGTAATAACTAATAATATTAGTATATTATGGTATCTGAAAAATTGTAATCTTAGTTCTAAACCACAAATAGTTGCTCAGTCATATGACGGTGCGAACGTAATGTCTGGGAAATTTAACGGACTACAAAGTAAAGTAAAAAGTCAATATCCTTACGCTATTTATACACATTGTATGGCGCATAAAATGAACCTCATTGTCATTGATATGTGTAAATATGTAAAGGTAATGAATATTTTTTTATACCTATTTTTATATCAATGATTTTAGTTTTTACTTATTATATTAATATTAGGAAACGAGGAATGTGTTTAACACTTTAGAATCCCTATACATACATTTTTCACATCCGTCAAAATATCAACATTTAATTGAGATTCAAACCAATCTGGGGATAAAACATAGGTCAATGATTAGACTCAGTGACACTAGATGGAACTGCCGCTATAGAAATATAGAGTGTGTTAAAGCAAGTTATAAAGCAATTATTCAAACTTTAGAAGAAAAAATTGAAAATGAAGATGATAGAGGAGTAAATGAAGCAATTGGTATATTAATATATTATTATAATAACTAATAAGTAATAATTTATAAATTAATAAAAAGTAATTATAGTCCTTTTTTTTTTTGTTTTAGGAATATTAGCAAATTTAAAAAGTGGACCATTTATAGTTTATTAATTTATCTTACATAAAGTATTAATTCATATTAATATCGTTACCAACAAATTTCAAGAAAAAACTGCAACCTTAGGGCAATCTAAAAATATTATTCAAGGTGTGATGATGACTTTTAAAAATTTAAGAACAACAGAATATTTTTCTCAGCTTTGGTGTGAAATAGAAACTTTTGCTAAACATCATGACATATCAATACAAACACCGTCTAAAGGTGAGCCTTGATTATACATATATTTATTTATAATTCTTAATTTTAAGTAAATATTTACTTAACTAGGATGTAAAAGAAAAAGACAAGAGCCAACAATTTTTAAAAATTTTGATATCACTGCAACCACAAGTGCTGAACATAGTATCAATGAAACTAATGAAACCACTGAAGGTTATTTCAAAAAAAATGCTTTCTTTCCTGATGCTATCTTGGTAAATCTGGAAAAAAGGTTTTCTCCTGAAAGTCTCCAAATGGCTACAGCTGTTGATCAATTTTGTCAACTTAACTTTGAGGAAAGTGTTTTTTTTTGTAGATCATTATAAAGTAAGTATTGATTTATCGTTTATAAAAATGAATTTCTACTTACACTCTAGTTTTCTATTTTTAAAAGTAATCCTGTATTTTATATATTTTTTAGGATTTGATGTGTGTATCTAAAGATTTACTGAAGTCAGAAATGGCAGTGGCAAAGAATTGCATATTGCAGTCTACTGACGAAGAATATATATCTTTAAATGATGTAAAAAAGGTTTTAACAAAAAGTGTTTTCCCTAATTTATACAAATTATTTCAAGTTGCTATAACAATACCAATAAGTTCCTCAACTTGTGAAAGAAGTTTTTCAGCAATGCATCGAATCAAAACTTGGCTTCGAACTTCCATGTTGCAGGAGCGGTTCAACAACACATCAATATTGTATATTGAAAAAAACATAGCTAAATATATTAATACCGATACTGTTATAGATATATTTGCAAAAAAAAATAGATTTATAACATTAAAATAAAAAACATATTTAATAGCTTTAAATATTTATTTATTTATGTTCATAAAACCTATACATATTTTGGGCCTCAGATAGAATAAAGTAGGAGAGCTACTAGCTTGCAGGTTGAAGTGTCTAATAATGTGTTGACGCTAATGGATATGGTAAAAATGTTAAGCCCCCTGTAGTAAACCTGCGTTTCTACGAATATATTAAGTACCTTTCCGCGGTAGGACAACAACAACAAGGAGATTAACTTTCAACTATTCGATTCCAAGAATCGCGTACATGTACGTACCTAGAGTTTTACGACGTAATTAAAACTTCGACATCAAATATCTGCAAAACAAACCTATAATAATTTAAGTGCCAATAAAGAAGAGTGCCAATCGTACATTCGGGTTGTTTTGCAATAACAACGTCCAGCTCCGGTTCCCTTTCAGATATCCACCTCCTGGGCTCTACCGTGTACATTTTTTTATACATATAGATTTTATATAAATATAAGATAGAGTCTATAGCAAATTAGGATTTAGTACAGAGTCTGCACCACGCAGTCACTAACTTCTCGGGCAGAAGCTTTTCGCTCTGTCCTCAAATTTATCTAATTTCTTTATAAATGTTTAATTATTATTATTTTGTCTTAACAATAAAGTACTATAAATAACTTATACAACTTGTCTCTCTCCAACCTTCTCTCCTACATTAACCATCAACGTCGACGAACTCAAAATATAAGCGAGCAGTGAGGGATCACTACACGTCTTTTGGTGTCAGGTGTGGGGTCACCTGAAGGAAGAATTTTGGTATCCAACCCAGAATCGAGTACATCAGCGGACCTCGAGTTCAACTACGTTGCTGAAACCTAGGAAGGAAGGAACGACCGAGCCAAGCCACCAACTACACTCAACATAGCCAAGCGGAGCATCAACGACGAGCCAGCAGAGCCGCCAGCACGCAGAGCAGACAGGACCAGACAAAAATCGCAATGAATTCTACATTGTAAGTTGTTATTTAAGTAGATTATTTAGTATATGTCTGAGAGTCCAAATAGGTGTTGGGAAGTAGTTAAATATAACCCGCGAACTTTACATACTACCATAATGAGTGTAACATTAGGAATAGACACCGCCTTGCGCGGCATACCTAATTTTAACGGGGGAACTGAGGCAGATTTGTCCTCATATATAACAGAATGTAACTATGTAATGGACAATATCCATGACAATATTAAACCGATAGTATTCCAAAATATTTTAGCTAAATTAAAGGGAGACGCATATCAGGCTACACGTTACCACAACTTCACAGACTGGACAGAGCTTAAAAACCACCTTCGTAACGTTTTTGGGGGCACCACATTCAATTAATTATTTACAGTCCCAACTTAGTAACATTAGGCAACGTACCGACGAAGACGTACGTAGCTTCGCCGGACGAACCGAAAAATGCTATCACGAATTGGTAGGAGCGTTAACATTAGGACTAGAGCCAGCCTCAGCCGCCGCGGTAGCCGCATCCCATAAAACAGGAGCACTTACTGCGTTTGTTAACGGAGCAAAACCAGCAATCAGGTCATTTTTAAGGGCGCGTGACGTAGATTCTCTCGAAAAAGCAATTACTATCGCGATTGAGGAGGAACAAGACCTCCAACACATTAACCGTCGTTTTAACGCAGATAAAAATTATGTAAAAAACAATGCAAACCATAAAAAAAACATTAAATGCAATAAATGTAGTAAATTAGGACATTACGCAAATGAATGCCGCAGTAACACCGGTACTTCGTCCAACACATTTTTTAGAAATCCCATAAATAACCGCGATGACAAAACTAGTATAGTCAAACGCGAATATCAGGGTCAAGTTCGATTTTGCGCGTACTGTAAAAAAACTAACCACAACATTAAAGATTGTAGGAAGCGCATGTATAACGAAAGTAAAAAAACAAGTAGTAAGGACGGTGAAGGTCCTAGCACCAGCCGTACCGTAGCCGAAATTAATCAGAATCACGTACGAGTGGTAGCGGACTTTCAAGAGGAACACATAATATGTGGGTCTCACAATTTCGAACCGCATAACATTAAATTATTAATTGACTCCGGGGCAGAAATGAATCTTATTAAGATTTCTGCACTCAACGGGCAGGTAGTCGTAAATGAACACGAAAAACGCACAATTAAAGGTATAAACGAAATACCTATATTTACAATAGGAACTATAGTGACGACGATGCAAATTAACGCAGTAGACGTTCTCATAAAATTCGACGTCGTTTTTGGCGACTTTCCAATAACAGAATCAGGTATTATAGGACGTAACTTCTTGAAACAAAACAAGGTCATTATGGACTATAGTCGAAATTTATTGACCATACCCGAACAAACCAGTTCGAGGGAAATTATATTACCGCCTCGTAGCAACTGCGTACTATTAATTAAAAACGATGAGCACATCACGCATAAAAATATAACTATTAAAAAACAAGACGTGAACGAAAACGTTATTATAGCTAACAACATTAGCCCAGTCAATAGTGACACAATTATAAGTAACATAATAAATATTTCAGAGGAACCTTTTGTCATTGACGAGTTAACCACTCAACATATCGAGTGGGAACCATACCTTGAAACAGCTTTAACAGCTTCTTTTGTAGACACGAAAATTAACAATCGCATAACCATATTAAAAAACGAAATTAACACGGACAATTTAAATCACGAAGAGCGCGAACGTATTCTAGAATTATGTTGTAGTTACGCGGACTTATTTTATTTACCGGGGGACTATTTGAGTGCCACCGACGTAGTGTCACACAACATTATATCTTCGGTACCTTTAACATTAATGGTGAACGAAACGACAAACAGTACAAGGGAACAACAAATAAAAAATTATTTGACAAAACATTTCATACACGTTAATTTATTAATTACAAAACAGATAGAAGAAACAAACACACTATTAGAGGTAATACAACAAGCTAAAATGGGAATTATTCATCCAAGTTTAATATCTCCAAAAGAGTTATTAGAACACGTTAAAGACGTTAAAGTATCATTACCTGGGGGCACCGATTTACCAACTGATTTAGACATACAAAATATTTACGAATTGATAAAGCTCTCAGACATTACTATATACTATGCAAATGACAACTTAGTGTTTATAATTTCTTTACCTTTAATTTATCAAAATGATTTTAGTTTATATAATTTAATACCTGTGCCAGTGTGCACCGGAAACGATTGTTTTTATATAAAACCTAGTAATAAGTATCTAGCTATAAGTAAAACGAAAGAACACTATGCTCTTTATGACGAATTGTATTACACACATTGTAAACACGCTAGAGACTTCCTTTTGTGTCCTGAAGGTAATCCTTTACATCCACGTGCTAGTAGACCAGCATGCGAAGTACAATTACTCCAAGATCCTATAAAAGTTCCAACAAACTGCGAAATCATGCACGTACAAATGGGTACATCCATCTTTCACAAAAAACGATTCAAAAACGAGTGGATCTACGTCACTAACTACGATTTAGTATTCATCACCTGCGACGAAGATAAAGAATCCACCAGCCATACACTAAAAGGTGTAGGTATCTTAAAACTAAACGAAACTTGTAAAGGGTACGCCGCTAGAGACGTACTCTTACCAGGAAAAGTCGATTACAAATCAGAATATATGGATTTCAACCCAAAATCAGCTTTAGAACCCATAAGGGATATGCCGTTCACCGACAACGACAACTTAATAGAAAACTACCATGTTAAGACAAATAACATGGAGGACCTACATAAAGTGTCAGGTTCGAACAAGCAATTAGAAAAACAACAAAAAGTCGACAATAAAATCAACGAGCTACAAGACACACAGGAACGTAACGATTATATACTATATGTAATAACAAGTAGTATTTTTATGGCAGTAATCATATTAATAATAAATATGGTTAAAACAAAAACAGTAACAAACCACACGGAAGTAGCACAGTCACAGGAAGAAACAGAGGAACTTAATGCAAACCCAGTGATGTCATTAAGAGGAGTCGACATGGTCGAGTTTCCACTCGCGCCAAGAAACAGCCCTACCGGCTACCCAACACTGCGAACATTCTTGAATTAGTGGAAGTCGGGGACTTCCATCTTCGAGGGGAGGAATGTAGTAAACCTGCGTTTCTACGAATATATTAAGTACCTTTCCGCGGTAGGACAACAACAACAAGGAGATTAACTTTCAACTATTCGATTCCAAGAATCGCGTACATGTACGTACCTAGAGTTTTACGACGTAATTAAAACTTCGACATCAAATATCTGCAAAACAAACCTATAATAATTTAAGTGCCAATCGTACATTCGGGTTGTTTTGCAATAACAACGTCCAGCTCCGGTTCCCTTTCAGATATCCACCTCCTGGGCTCTACCGTGTACATTTTTTTATACATATAGATTTTATATAAATATAAGATAGAGTCTATAGCAAATTAGGATTTAGTACAGAGTCTGCACCACGCAGTCACTAACTTCTCGGGCAGATGCTTTTCGCTCTGTCCTCAAATTTATCTAATTTCTTTATAAATGTTTAATTATTATTATTTTGTCTTAACAATAAAGTACTATAAATAACTTATACAACTTGTCTCTCTCCAACCTTCTCTCCTACATTAACCATCAACGTCGACGAACTCAAAATATAAGCGAGCAGTGAGGGATCACTACACCCCCCCACGAATATGATCAAATATCCGCCTATGTGGGTAACATATTGTCCTAAGAAGACTTATACTTGAGCTGCATGTTTTTGTGAAACAGACTTCTGTTATAAACTAGCAATTGAGTTAACTGCTTAGTTTATAAGTTGCAGGTAGCAAGACCGTTGATAAAGGATTTCTCAGGTAGGTTTTACAAAATAGGTAGACTTTGTTGAAAAGTTAAGTTGTTTATTAAATTTATTCTGCATAAAATACTCTAAGTCCAAATTGACAAAGTTGTTATGTTGCCTCTCGTGAAGGTGCTCGTCCGTACTATAGGATAACACGTCTAATCTACAGGCCGTTTCGGGTCTGGTTTTATAGGGCCTCCTACTCCCCCAATTCCTCCTAGTCTATCGACTTATCTGTGGACTTCACAGGACGTTGTTTAATTAATTATCGATACATTCCCACGCCTGGTTAATCCGAGAATCGTGTCCTGTTATCGTGTTTGCCATATATGTTATACACCATCCGTCAATATTTATATACTGTACATTATATATATGTATATTTCATAAGCAATATCTAAATATTATATTCATATATTTATGATTTATGATTCAGGTGAGGTTGTAGGACCTATTGAAATACGGGTTCAAGATCGCATTGACCTCTCGTTATATTCCCATAGGTTCTCTAATAGGATATATGACTTTGATTTATTTAGTCGAATTTCTATGTGCTTATATTTATGTTGCTTATTTCTGAAGGTAATAATTTGTCTTTTTATTTTGTAAACGTCGTCACCATGATGTATTACTAAGTATATTATGATGGCAAATTGACATAGAAATATAATTTTAATTTAATTTAGATCTCAGGATGTATTAATAATTTTTTACATTACAGTTTCTGATATATATTTTCATTTATATGGAGAACTATTTGATATGACTAACATTTTAAGTATCTATGAATTAAAAACTGTTTAGGATCTTGAAAATATGTTGAGTGCTTTTGAAAATTTGAATGTGTGCCCTGGTTTAACTAACAAAAGAGATTTTCAAAAAGTTAAATCCACATTTTATCCAGATTAATATATTGAATCTCATGAACGTTTGCGGCATGTGCAATGCACTAAAATTGCATCTAATAAAATAAGGTATACTTCAATAGTTTGATTATATATGTGATTAAATTTTAAAATGTGGTTTTACATTTTATGATTTTAATAAATTTGTTTGTTTCTGTTAGTGATATTTGTAATTTGTGTAAGAAACTGTATTATTCCATGAGGCAAAAACTATTAAGGTTAAAACATAATAAACCTGTTGAAAGTTATTACTCTCCGAGAAAGCAAAAGCGCATTAAGATTTTATAGTTAACACAACAAAAAATAAAAAAAAAAAATAATAGAGCCAAGAGAAATAAAACGGTTGAAAAATGCTTTAAGTGATGTACATCTTCAGATGCAAAATGTTTCAGATACTTCTTTAGAAGAGTTATTAGCTAATTCTGGTGTAAGTGATATACAGGGTGAACTTATTAAAGACATTTTTGCCGCAGCTAAAACAAAAAATTCCAAAGGACGGAGGTATAGTGAAAATTGGATGTTCCAAATAAGGTAAATAATTTTATCTAATTTACCATTAGCATTAATTCAAAACAATATTAAATATTAATGATACCATTAATTGATTATAAATAATGTAGATCACCAAGTGGATACAAATTTTTAAGAGAACAAAACATAATACCACTTCCATGTGTGAACACAATAAGAAAACACTTATTGGCAATAAAAATTGGTTGTGGCTTTGACATTAATTTTTTCAAATTATTTAAAAAGATATTTTCTGTGAAAACAGATTATCAAAAAAAGGTTATACTTGTCTTAGATGAAATTTTTCTAAGATCAAGTATAGCTGTAAATAGTAGAACCCTTACATATTCTGGTCTTGAAGATTTTGGAGATGAAAAAAAAAAATTATCAAAATTAACCAACGATTAATGAATAAATACATTTTAGGCCTTACCTAATACATCTGTAACAAAAATAAACTGTTTTATTGTTTATACATATCTGTACATACTTATAATAAATTATACTATACTAAATAATTTATTTTTATTTTTTAATTTACTTGTTTTATTTTTTATAAACTGTCACTCTTAATGACTACATCTTGTATCTACTATTAAATGTTTGTAATCCCACTAGTGACCAAGGACTGGTGCTCTAAAAATTAATATCCTCGAATCATGGTACCTAACATTGCCTACTTGTATTGTTTAATATTGTTAATAAGATAATGATTAATCATGATCCTCAGAATTCGGGGAAATGTCTTGTACAGGGGAAGAATATATAGCATAGGCCTATCAACTTAGTTTATAGGTCAATGATAATATAATATAGTATACTAGACAACTAAGTATTAAATGGCAACTACTGATATACTATAAATTGTAGAGCATAGCAAAATAATACAATAAGTTAGTAGAGTATTTAAGAGTACAGAGTACAGACCACAGTTTGAGCATCACAGTGAAACAGTGTGAATGATAGTATTAAAATATTTAATAATTAATAGTAACATTGTAATAATATTATTCTTTATACAATCATCAATAATTGTCATGTCGATCTCGATGTCTTTATTGATTCAAAGATTTACCACAAGGAGCGCTCACTAGTTCTTCATTCTTATCACATTCAATTATGAGAAGGTCCATTTCATTTCATAAAGTTGTGCAACCAGTATATATTAAACCGTACTTCACACACGTGAATAGTGTTACGTGCTGCCCCTTCAGGGATTCACTATGTAGATGATTTGAAAATATTAGTAGTCAAATTAGATTTATAAATACAATGTTTTATTATAACAGAATGAAATGTATAATATCGTCGTGGTAATAGTAGTAGTAGTAGTCGTCCTGTATATGGCTAGTGGTGTGAAGTCGCTTCTGCGTTGCTGGTCCAGGTACATCTGTCTTTACTGTGTTCCCAGCCCTCCTATATATGATGTCGGTTCCTTTGATGGATCCTGCGCGTGGACAGGGTGTCCTTGAGGTGGATGTAGCTGGTTCAATAAGTTGTTATTCTCGCAACCGTCGCCTCGAAATGATAACTTGTTGTTGCCCGCTCTTGATTAGCTTGCCAAAATAGAATGTGGTTTAAGCCTATGAGATTACGTCTAAGAGACGACCATAACAACTCAAGGAGACTGCCTCTGCGAGTAGAATAATACTTATACACTAATACGTGAATCGATTACCTACATATATATTATATTAGTACGTAAAACTATTCCTTTACACCTCCCTGCCAAAAAAAAGATTATTAGCCTGTAAGGCTTAGAATCTTTAACAATTATGTTTAAGTTCAATAGTTAACAGTAGTTGATTTTACAATTTTGATATACATTTACATTTACAATTTGGTATAATATTTACATTTCATTACAATCTTGTTTATAACAAGTTACAATAATTGATATATATGTTTGGACCTAACCTTTGGATTGTGACAATGCGTGATATGATGATTCGTATTGTGCTTCCAATAAGTTTAACATTTCTGTCGTTTTTATTAAGTTTTCCTATGTACCCTGAATATAAAGTTTCCCTTGTTTCCATGTTAGTTAGTTTTAAATTGAATTCATCATTATTCCTATCACTATATGCTGTTATATTTAAAAATGCTAAAATACCCCTTAACCTTAATCTGGTCCGTTGATAATATACGTCGTGCGATTAGTTGCTCTAAAAACACGCCCACTTCTACACAGATTGAACTATCCGCTGTTGTAACGTGTCCGCTTCAGCACTCGAATTTGAATTAGAGGTATAATAATAAAGACACACAAATTTACGTATACTCAAAGTGTTTTTATTAAAAGTAACAAACGTCTTGAATAGATGTATTCAAGAACGTACTCACGTCGTCTCCAGTAATCAACTCCCCTACTATCCCTATCGCTTTCCTATTTAAGCTAAACGGTAAATGTAAATGTTATGACCGACAATTTCTAATGAGGTTCTAATCTTAAACATCACCTCTGAACTATATACACGCTTTCCGTATATCTGGTATTCTTACAAAGTCAATGCATGTTAGATAATAGTACTTATACACAATAATATATACATATATAGATATAACAGTATTAATGTATATACTAATAATAATAATGATGATGAGGATTATTACATTCCTCCATCCCTAGAATGAAATTATATGTAAACAAAATAAAATAAAATATTAATTTTTTTTCTCTACTAAAACTATTACAATATATAATTTCATACAATGGTTAATATAATAATTCTACCTTATTTCATACCTCAGTTACTTTGATAGTTTTTGTTATGCACCCCCTTCCACCGTTTGTGTCTAACGCGCCTTTGTCGTCGTTTGTCTCCGCCGATCTTACATTTTATACCTTGTTATTGATTTTTTTGTAATACTATTGTGATTTATAATTTAAATTTAAAACTGTTAGAGGGGCCAAAAAAAAAGCTTCGCAGGCCGCGGGTTGTACCACCCTGATCTAACATATATATTACTAAATAACATAATATACAGTGAAAACTCTTTATAACGAAACTCTTTACAACGAAAAACTCTATATAACGTAAACATTACATAATAATGGTTGGTTTGCTATATAACCCATTAGACAATTCATTCTCTATAACGTATTAGTCACTCTCAATAAAAAAACGTTAATTCTAAATTCTCTTTTCCTACTGTATATAGCCACGTGTTCTTAAACTCTAATTTATGGAATATACTTCCATGTAATTCAAAATATAAATATTTACACATTTGTGTTTTCTCCTTTTGTTTCGTAAATAACGCCATTTCACAGTTTGTATTAGAATTCTTAGAATGTACGGGTTGTATGGCATAACAAATAAAGTAATTAAGTATTCGTTTACAAGTGTAATTGTTGTGGTGTAAAGGTCGTAAAATATTCATTCGAAGGACTTATCGCGATATAATCATAAATGTTTTGTACGTACGCGAACTGTTTGTTTTTAATTTTAATCGGCATCGGAATTATATTATACAAATTGAAATTTTGTTGATCTATTAACGGTATCTTTATATTAAACATCAATAATTGATTTTTATATACTACACTGACTTCCGATAATTGATATAAATTATAAGGTTCAATATTGTCTAAATCAATCGGTAATGATGTACCTTTGGGTAATGATAATTTAATCTCCTTCATACTTTCCCGTAATGCCTCAATTGATAACACTCCCGAGTGTATTTGACCTGCCCGTGCCAAATTTATCATTTCTGAAATATAATTGGTCTCGAATGCATACTGACTTAGTAGTAAATTTAATAACAAATACGAATCATGTATTCGTGTTTTGTGATCTAACTCACTTGTTTTATTAATTACTTGATCTGATAAATTTCTTATATCTGCCATAAACTCATTGATTTTATCTCGTAAGAACGTAGTATCCCTATAACTCTGTACAGATTGTTTAACTACTGCTTTAATGACTCTCGTCTGAGATTTTATAATATTTAACTCATTTTTTTCAGATTGTTGTAACTGTAATACATTATTCGTGTTTGTTTCTATGCAATTATCATCACAAATTCCGAACAAAATATTTGCTAAATTACCTACTCCATTAATTAATCCTCTCCTCCCCCTTTTAGAAGGATGTCCCAATGTTTCTAAAATGTTAGCCCTTTTTTCAAAATTTCGTTAGTAAAATCGGTAAATACGGTTCTAAAAGTTTGACAAATAATATTAGATTTTGATGGAATTAATTCGTTTTCAATGCAATATTGTTTCGTAGTGTCTAAATATGTGTCAACATTTTTTTCTCGTTCATTATAAATTGTTAAATTAACATAAGTCAAAAGTTTCCATTGTGTGTTAATGATCCTGACGGATCCTTTATTTTCAAAATAAAGTCCCGAGTGATTGCTCACGTGTGTAATATTGTATAATGCGTGTTGTGTTCCGTGTGTTGGTGTGTGTAAAACAGACAGACCTATGATAACCCTAAAACAATTTATAACTAGATAAGTACTTTGATTTCGATGTCAATTATTAAATTACACTTATTCTAATTTCTAAATTGTTTATATGTTTATTTACCTACTTAATAGCTCGTTATTTAATATTAATTTTTTTTTTCTAAGCATTTAATCAATTATTTCTTTAAATAACTGTAAATGATTCATATGAACGCGTATAACTTTATTATTTTTCATAATAGACACATTTACGGGTTCATGTACTTCTACTACTTCATACGGACCTATCCAATTTGGTTCTAACTTATTTTTCTTTTTCATATTTTTCATAAGTACCTTATCGCCTATCTCTAATTCAATTGGATTAATATGTTTGTCATAAATAGATTTCGATTTTATTTTTGCTTCAATTAAATGTTTTTTCGCCATCTGTCTCGCTTCCTGCATCCGTGTCCTCAAATCACTTACGTAATCACAATAACTGTACCCTGTCGAAGGTGGTTTCAAGAAACTAGAAGGAACAACTGGCTGAATACCAAACACTAACTCATATGGTGTAAACTTATGCGCTGTGTGAGGTGTCGTGTTATACATGTACATAGCATAACTCAACATTTCGCACCAATTTTCCGTTTTTTCATCACTAAAGTTCCTTAAGTACTCTTTTAAAGTCTTATGACTACGCTCTAAAGAACCGTTTGTCATCGGCGAATAAGCTGTTGTTTGCATTTTATTAATTTTTAATAATTTGCACATTTGTTTAAATAAGGACGATAAAATTTGAACCTTGGTCACTTAAAATATTTGTAGGAATTCCAAAATAACATACGAATTTTTCTACGAACGTTTTAGCGATTGTCGCCGCGTCCGTATTTTTTAATGGATATGCCGCCGAAAATTTCGTTAAATCGTCCTGGAGCGTTAATATATAATATGTGTAACCCTGTATGGATTTAGGTAACGGTCCTACTATATCTAAAGATATTCTTTCAAAAGCTTTTGATGAAGTGGTTGTTATAACCAAGGGTTGTTTGCTCCTCCGTTTTTCCTTATTTATCTGACATAATTTACAATTGCTAATAAATTTTTTAACCTCCTTTTTCATACCTTTTCATTGTACCCACTGTCGTAAACGTTTAACTGTTCTTGACACCCCCTGATGTCCCCCTATACACGTCATATGTTGTTCTGTAATTAGCGCTGTTTTTACTTCGTCCGATATCCTATAATCTGTATATATTTTAATTTTTATATTACTACCTTTAAAAATGTACCGTAACATACTTCTAATTATATCAAAATTTAAAATACTCGTCATTTTCGGAATTGCTAGATTAATAATATTTTCTTTAACGCACACATTTTTTACGTTGATTAAGGTTTTATACATCGTTTTGTACGTTGTACTCTGATTACAAGAATATTCGGTAAACGCGTATAAATATTTTCTATTATTATCGTTTGTTACCGCAACCTCTTTAACCCCTGTATCCCCTGTACTTATAAATGCATTTTTCATATGTCCTAATTGAATTATATATTCTCGTAGTACATTAAATGATAAATTTAAATCCGCTGTTAATGTTAGTAGTATATCGTAATTGTTCGGTATGTCATTAATAGCCTCATTAGTTTCTTGTATATTGTTGTTAATATGTACAGTGAAAACTCTTTATAACGAAACTCTTTACAACGAAAAACTCTATATAACGTAAACATTACATAATAATGGTTGGTTTGCTATATAACCCATTAGACAATTCATTCTCTATAACGTATTAGTCACTCTCAATAACGAAACAATATTTTATGTTTCATAATACAATTTACGTGTTATCGTATCTATTTCATATATAAACTATATAAATAATCGGCAATAATGCCGACATTTCCGGAATTACATTCTTTCATTATCTACTTTTAATATCGTTATTATCGATATTTAATAGGTACAATGTTCATTTTATTATCGACGTAATGTCTAACATTATACACATGACCACAGTAGTGCGCTAATATTCGTTATGGCAAGTAAAAGAAAAGTACTGTGTGTTGATCAAAAAGTCGCTTTAATACGTGCGATTGAAAAAGGTGAAAAAAAAGTGATGTTGGGAAACGTTTTGGATTCAGCCCATCTACTGTCGCTACTATCTGGAAGAATAAGGATAAAATATTGCATGCTGAAACAGAAGGAAGTTCTTGTAAAAAAATAAGGAAACCGAAATTTGAAGACTTGGACCAGGCCATGTTAACGTGGTTCCATAAACAACGTTCTAATAATGTACCTATATCTGGGCCTGTTTTGAAAACTAAAGCTGAACATTTTGCTCAACAACTTGGTATTATAGATTTCAAGGCCTCGGAAGGATGGCTTGGAAAATTTAAACAACGTCACAATATTACCTATGGGAAAATAAGCGGAGAAGCACTAAATGTCGACTTGAATGTTACTAACAGCTGGTTAATTAATGTGTGGCCAAAATTGAATGAAAAGTACACTCCGGATAATATTTTTAATGCTGATGAGACAGGTATTTTTTACAAAATGACCCCAGATAAAACATTAAAATTCAAAGGGGAAAAATGCGTGGGAGGTAAACTTTCTAAAGAACGTATCACTGCGATTGTAGCAGCCAATATGAGTGGCACTGAAAAAAGAAAGATTATGGTAATAGGCAAATCAAAAAACCCGCGATGTTTTAAAAATATTAAACGGTTGCCAGTCACTTATAAAGCAAATAAGTCAGCGTGGATGACATCAATACTTTTTGAAGAAGAAATAAGAAAATGGGATGCAGAATTAAAGGGGCGAAAAATTTTGTTACTCGTGGATAATTGTCCTGCTCATCCCAATCTATCTAATCTTATGAACATAGAGATGATATTTTTCCCAGCTAACACAACTAGTATCTTACAGCCGATGGACCAAAGTGTTATAAAAAGTTTGAAAGGCCACTATAGAAAGAAAATATTAATGGAAATTATCGAATCTGATGTTAATGCCTCTATCAATATGCTTGATGCGGTGAACTTCTTAAGTAAAGCCTGGGAAGAGGTAACAGCAGAAACTATACGGCATTCTTTTCGTCATGCTGGACTTCGAAGTTTTGCCAATGCTGAAGAAAAAATAGAACAATTTGAGAATGAAGATGATACACTGAGTGAGTGGATTACTCAGTTCAATACTCCGCATACTTTTACTCCTGAGGACCTACAGAACTATGTAAAAATAGACGAAAATCTAGTTACAACAAAATCGTTAACTGATGAAGAAATCCTAAATGCAGTGACAAAAGTCGAAGAGGAGCAAAAGGAAGATGAAGAGGAAGCACAACCTGACGAAGTCGTAATACCAAGTATTTAACAAGCACTTGATGCGGCTAAATTATTAGAAAAGTACTTATTGTTTCATGAAGATGATCCAAAGTTATCCCAAAACATGGGAGAAATTCATAGAAAAATACAAAAACAGTATTGGCAAAATAAAAAAGTCCAAACTAAGATGACAGACTATTTTAAATAAAGTATAAATATGTATAGTATAAAAATTAAATTATATTTAATAAGTATGTAGGTATAATAATAATAATAATTTAATATAATACGTAAATATATATAAAATAATGTAAACATAATGATGTGTTTGATATATAATATTACTGATATTATTTATTGATACATAAATAATTAAAATTTTGTTTTTTTTAAACCCTCTCTATTACGAAAACTAATTTGAAAATGGCTGAAGAGGGTAGTCTAATTGTTTTTCAAATTTATTATAAAAACTATAGCACCTAGCATAAAAATGTATGGAATCTTAATTATAGAGCGTAACTATGTCTATAAAAAGTAATAAAACAAAATTTTTTGTAAATTCATTATTTTCTAAGGAAAATATAAATAAAACAAAAATAAAATGTTTTTTTGACAAAATCGATTTTTTCAATTATTATATAATCATACCGTCATAAAGATAATTATTATCGTTGATTATAAATAGATTACGGTTCACTGGCCGATATTTCAATAAAATATAATCTACAATTGTTGATATTATTTATATTTCAATTATTATCGTATATATGAATTTATTTTCAGATAATAATAATATACTGATTATTCGTAGATAGACGTTTAATACTAACGTATTTAATCCTTACGCCATTACGGTTCGACTGTCTCACGAGAGCATTGTTCTATGGTAGTGTTTAATGTTTAAAATGTCACGAAATAAAATTTTTCTAGTCGGTACTATGAATAATCAAATTACAGGTAGTAAATTGCCTTCAAAACGAAACTGTTTAAGTGTTTTCACTATTTGTTTAAAATCATAACTACTTATATTTTAGATTATATTTTATTTATAAATATAAATTATTTTTGTTTTAGCAAATATTTTGTATGAATTTGATTCTGACACATCTGAGTTTGAAGAAACAATAATTGAAGAATCTGAAATTGAATTAAATATTCCGTCTTCAAGTACTCCAGTTAAAAAACGAGCAAGAAGAGATATTTTGACACCTCGCCTTTCAGCATGTCTTGACAAATGTAAAATAAGCGATAGAGACGCTGTTCATTTAATAACAGCATGCATTGAAGCAGTAGAATTAGATACAAATGATTTTGCAGTAAACCGAACGTCAATAAGAAATGCCCGAAAAATATTTCGAAAAAACAACACAAGTAACATAAAATCTAAGTTTATTGATCTAAATTAAATTATGGTATTGTACATTGGGACTCTAAGATTCTGCCTACTTTAGTTGGAAAAGAAAAGTGTGATAGACTTCCCGTTGTTATAACGTCCCTAAAAACTGAACAGCTTTTGGGGGTTCCTCACCTTTCAAGTGGCACAGGCAATGAAATATGTTCGGCAGTATATGATGAATTAGAAAGCTGGGGATTATTAGAAAAAATACAAGGGTTTGTGTTTGATACTACAGCTTCCAACTCTGGTAGATTAAATGGTGCTTGCGTTCTATTAGAGCAAAAATTAGGAAAAAATGTATTATTTCTAGCTTGCCGCCACCATATTTTCGAAATAATATTACAAGCAGTATTTATTGAAGCTAAATTTGCACCATCATCTGGCCCAGATATACCACTTTTTAAGAGATTCGTTAATAATTGGAAAAATATTAATAAAAACGAATACTCGGTGTGGACTGATGATTCTATGACTTTCGATATATTAAATAACGTTCGCGATGAAATATTAAGATTTTGCAGAAAAAAGACTTCAAGATTGTTTCCCTCGTGATGACTACAAAGAGTTTTTGCAACTTATTGTAATATTTCTCGGAGGAAAACTTAAGGGAAATGTTAATTTTCGGCAACCTGGAGCTTATCATTTGGCACGATGGATGGCCAAGGGTATTTATTCATTAAAAATTTTATTATTTAAAAATCAATTTAAATTAACTTCTACAGAAGAAATGTCACTTAAAAAAATTAGTTGTTTCATTATAAAATGTTATGCTGAAGTGTGGTTCACTGCTACAAACGCAATAAAGGCTCCTATTAATGATATACTTTTTATAAAAAAATTATACAGTTATAAAAACGACGACAAGAAAATAGCTGAAACTGCATTAAAGAAATTTATAAACCATTTATGGTACCTTAGTGATGAATGTTTGACATTTTCTATTTTTGACAACCGTGTTACCATTGAACAAAAAAGAAGAATGGCAGTTAAAATGTTAACGAATGAGCTTGAAGAGTATGAACAAGTAGGAGAAGTTAAAAAAAAAGCATTTATTGAAAATTGAAGACATCCCTAATTTCATACGCCAAGATTTACCAGTTGATTTAATTACAAATAAATCAATAAAATTGTTTAATAGATTTAATATTCAGACTAATTTTTTATCACTGGATCCAATATACTGGGAAGAAAATGAAGAGTATAAAAAAGGAAAAGAAATATTTGGATCATTAAAAGTCGTTAACGATACCGCTGAACGCCATGTTAAGCTGATGGAAGAATTCAATTCGAAAATTACCAAAAATGAAGAACAAAAGCAGTTTTTGTTGCAAGTAAATACATTTATTCCATAACTATTTAAGCTAATATTAAATTTCAAAATTTTTTACAGACAGTTCAAGATTATCGTAGAAAGTATCCTAATCACAACCGCGAAACGATGAGTAAACCATATCAATTATGAGTATAAATGTTATTATTATTATAATTAAAATTTTTTTTTGTATTTTGTCTTTTAATATTTTTCTTGGAAAATAATGAATTTACGAAAAATTTTGTTTTATTACTTTTTATAGACATAGTTACGCTTTATAACATACATTTTACGCTATACATTTTTATGCTAAGTACTATAGTTTTTTAATAAATTTGAAAAACAATTAAACTACCCTCTTTTGCCATTTTTCAACCCTAAATCGGCACCAGAAGGGGTTGAGTAATGTGTTCCAAATTTTACCCAAATCAATTTCTAATGTGACTTAATAAATCTAGCTGGTACGGACCAAGTATAATTAAGTTTAAAAAATAAGAACCACCCTACCCCCCACTTTGTCCGATCCGTTCCAAACCAACGTCAATATTTAGCAAATTAATTGCAAATAATTGCTAATTGGTTTTTAGAATTTGCAAATCAAAATTGGAATTTCGGTGAATTTTTTAAAAAATTGGTAAAAGTCGCATTTTTTTATAAAGTACGAATTTTTTTATCAATTATGATTTTTTTTTTTATTAATTTTCCTTGATATACAGATCCTTATTGATTTTTATCCAACAGATACATTTTTTTAAACTAGATTTTTTAAATTTTAATTTTCCATGAAACGGAATTCAATTCTAAAAAAAATCTGTTAGATAAAAAAGCAATAAAAAAAAATAATAAAAATCTAAAATCAATAAAAAAACCATATTTGATAAAAAAATATTTTGGGTAAAAAATTCACTTCAATAATATATTTATTACCCTTCATAAAGTTCACCTTTTTGTAATATTTGTATGATTTTAACAAAATATAATTTCTTAGTTTCACCATACTTAACCACGACCCATGTGCCTTCTTTGATATTATTTTTTATAATAATATTAGACATTTGGCCCACATTAATTAAATTTGAGCTTGAGCTTTGTTGATCTTCTTTGGCCTCATTAACTATCATTTCAATGTCCACTGGTGTATCTAGGTTCATGCCATTGATGTCGTTTGCTTCTAGGATCGGGTATATATTCGCGAGGCATTTCTAAAACAAAAAACAACAAAAATAACTTGTTGTTTAGACATATACACTATATAATTGTTTAAACACATATATTGTTATGTTCTACCTATAACAACCTACACATTTGAATCCAAACAAAAAAAAATCCAGCAAAAATAAAAATATATTACGTACGTAGGAAGAAATCTATAGGTACCAATTAATATATACACACTGACCCTATTCACCCCAAAAACAAATTTTTTTTTGTTTTTTTTTTTTAGATTTTTAAAAATAATATAAATATCTATTATATTTGAACGAAAGAAATATTTTCGAGTTCAAAATATGTTTAAGTAACTTAAAAAACTTATTCCAAGCACTGTACTTACTTTGATCTGCGATTTCCACATAAAGTTTGTTGAGCTGTGGAAATTCAACACATGATAAGGTTCAAATTGCACTATCTACTGATAATAGAAAAAAATCATATCATATGATTGTGACATATCAGTAGTATATATTTGTATGTTCACAGCCAGCTTTTCCACGGTAAAAATACCGGCCAGAATAAGTACAAGCTCTCAGAATGTGGATTTTACTATATCAATCTCGATGACGCAGTTCAATGTCATTGGTGTGGAGTAATTCTACATAGTTTTGAAATCGATGATAATTGTTTTATAGAACATACCCGATTCTCACCAAAATGTTTATATGTATTATTAATGAAAGGTAATCAGTTTGTTCAAAAAGTCTTAAGTAAATATTGTAAAACCGAAGTTATTTGTAATTGTGAAACCGGTTCGTACGACACCATTTGTTAAATCATGTTTTTTTTATATAATATACTGTTTATAATATTTGCTGTATTGAATAAAAAAAAAAAATAAAAAAAAAATTGAATGTTTTATCTTAAATGTTTTATTATTCGATTTAATATCTCGTGGACGTATAGCCTAGCGGGTTAGTGCGTATATAATAATTTAAAATGTTTTTCAGGTATCAGGTTAGTAAGTATATGTAAATTCCCTCTCTAGTATGCACTAATTGGCTATCTGTACGTTCACATTTTTTGCATTTTTTTTTTATCCGAGTTTTTAGTATATAATATGACTGCAAAGGAAAAAACTAACAGTCCAATGTATAACTCCTAACAGTTATATCCTACTTTTTACTGTGTACTTTTTTAAAAAATTTAGCAAAAAAAACTTCATTATGAGTCCACCAATAATTGTCTGTAAGTCTACATTCGACATCCGAGCTTTTAACAAGAAAAGTATTACAGTTGGATTACTAATTAATAAGCAGATTTCAACTATTTTATTATTAGAATGTAAACTTTCAAAGAAAATTATTACATTAAGTTTAGAAGAATGGTTCACACTGATGTCTGAATCTAATTACAATTCAATTATTAATAACCTAAATACCAGGGTGAGGCGTGTAAAGATTACCGATTCCTTTTCATATTCAATTAATGTCAAACAGAGTTCAATTACCCTACATCTAAACGAGGAATATATTACCTTGACACACGTAGATTTGTACCGGCTTCGTCAATTACAGAATTTGATTGATTTGTATGTGGTAGACAAGCAAAAACGTTTAGCAAATTATCAAATTACTTTCAACACTGCATATGACCTAATTAAAAATGATGTCCGTGGTCTGCCATCCACTTGCCAAAGGAACGAATTTACCAACCAATATATTCAAAACTATGATTTTAATTATTATAATCATTTACAGAACGATGACACATCATTTTTATATGAAATATTACAATTTCATTTTAACACATTGTCCGATATGATTTTACAAGATCTAATAATATAAAATATATAAATATGTTTAATAATTATTTATTTAAAAAATAAAAACTTTTTATTCAATAATAAACTTGCTTTTTTTTCTTAAATTACATGTTACCTTTAATCATAAAGAATAGTTTTAATGCGTTTTAGTTTCAAATTTTATGTTTTATTCTTATCACATGTTTTCAGTAAATAAGTAGATTAAATTTTGATAGTACAGAATTGATAGCAATGTTTCAATTAGAAATTTTTTTCTCAGACATACTATATAGTTTATAGGTTTATGTTATCCAAGACCTTTGAGTATTGAACAAATAAAAACATACATGTATAATAATATTTTGTTTTATTAAATGAAACTCATTTTTCCGTATAATAATCAAACAACCGTCTTGCTTTTAATAGTTTGACGCTTTGGATCGGTTAGTAATTTATCAAATATAATTTGCATTGTCTCATTAAGACCAGTATGAAGTGTTTGATCTTTTGATTCGTCGGTCGTGTACAATCTAACAGTAGCTTCACTGAACTTCCATCTATTACAACAAATTATTTTATTTAAAAACAAAAGTAAATAAAGTAAATAAAATCAGTAAAAAAACAGATTCAGCAATAGTTTTTTTAATTTAAACCAATGTATTTACCTGTCCTTTACTGGTACATTCTCGATGTTAGTAACCTTATAATGACTTAGCACCCAAAGATCCTTTCCTTTTTCTTCAAAAGGCGTCTTTATTGTCACAACGCCATCTCCTTGTCTGAATGTTAGCGAATTAAATACTTCAACATCAAAATCTTCTGATCTCAAGCGTTCGCTGATATTATCTCTGTATGATGCATTCTATAAAAAAAAAAAAATTATTTATGCTATCATTAGGAAAAAATATTATTTTTATTACCATTTTATTCTGCTTCTTTTTCATAGGTTTTTTAACACTTGTTTTTTCTGCAGAACGTTTTGATCCAGGTTTTGTTTTTGAAAAAGACGGTCTTATATCAATTGATTCGCTAAAATGTTCATTCTGTGAAACATAAAACATAGTATATTATTTTTTACTGTTTTTTTTCCATTATATATTTTTTCTATGTCCCAAGAATTATACCCAAAGCGTTGAGTAATGTTACGACGCACTTCCAATATACTATGTTATAATCAGTCATTTAATATTATTTTAAGAATTATAACCATAGCGTTGAGTGGTGTTACGACCGGCCTCCAATTTTCTATGGTTATAAGATATTTACTAAGTAGTTACTAACCTCTGAATCAGTTGAAGCAATTGTACGGTACGACATTTTATTTTTGGTAGTATTTCTGTTGAACTGAGCTTCTTGTCCTGGGATGAAATCTTGAAGACTGGTGAATATTAGAGAATTCCCTCTGTCTTTTATACACAGATTTTTACCACTACTTCAATAATTAAGTATACAAATGGTCATAGCCTTACATTATAGAAACCTGCTAAAACATGAACATACAGGTACAACAGCAAAATCACATTACATGACTTTAAATTGACGCTAACATAACCTATCCCAGCCAAATGTTTATGACATTCACCTTTTACCATGGTCAATACCCTCCTTGAATAAATTTCTACAATAACCTTACCTTAGATGGGTGCTGAAACATGTTCATATACAACAGCAAATTACATTACATGAATTTAAATTATTACAAACAGGATTTAAAATAAATTAGAATGTATACATTCATTCTCAAAAACCAATTATATTATATGAATCTAAATTGCTGCTAATATAACCTGCTCAGTCAAATGTTTTCACATTTACTTAATGTCAATGCCATTATAATATTAAAACAGGATGTAAAATAAGTTGAAATGTTTAAATCCATCACAAAAAAATTCTAATGAGAGAAGAGAGGGTTATTTTCGGGTATAAGACCCAGAATTTCTTAGCTTATCGTCATCAGTTCAAGCAACAGCAGTTCCAAGAGCAGCCAGCAGCAGAACAGTCTTCTTCGCCAAAACAACAACCAGCCAGCAGTTTACCAAACATCTTCAACGGCCATTCAAAAGATTGTCAAAACAACTCTAACAAATAGACCAGCCATCATACTTAGAAAAAGTACCTCAATTTCTACAAGCTATGTAAGTACTATTTTTTTTTTTATTGTTATTATTTAATTTAACATTGAAACGGTGCACGTACTTCACGTGGCACCGTTGTTTAATAAAAAACTTCTTCGGGTTTTGGTATAAAAGATTGTTGTATATTTCTATGGAATGATTAATTATTTACAAGTTTTACAAGGGGAAGGGGTTCGAGGGCCACCCGGCCGTCGGTTTCCCGTACAATAATGTGAATGGTTATGATATATTAGTTACAAGTTAAGTGGAAAGAATGAAGTTGATCTACCGGGCCCGCTCATAAAAGTGGCGTTCGGTCTATGAACTTCGTTCGGGTAGCGTGGCCGTATCAGGCGCGCTTGAGGGGTCGAATTCTGTGTGGTCGTCCTGAAAAGGACGATTTTGTTGACTCCCACGGTAATCCGACGGTATTAGCCGTCGACCGGGATAAGTTCGGCGGAGGTACTGCTCGTCAATGCCGAAGGAGTGATATCGCCACGGTCTTGTGGTGGTGTCACGGCGTTGCTTGTGAGATCGGCGTGCTCGACAGTCTTACGGTCGATACCGTGATAGAGCTTGATATCTCGTGTCTGCCGCAGGCTATTCGTAGATCGTCGTTGGTCGTTGGTATCGCAAGAGCGTTTGGTAGCTCGTTTCCACAGTTGTCGGTTTTCGGATCGTCGTGGCTCGTGGTCGTCGGGACTACGAGAGCGCTTGGTAGCTCGTTTCCGCCGTGGTCAGTTCTAAGATCGTCGTTGGCTGGTGCTGCTTCAGGTCCTTCGGGTTTGTTCTTGTTAGAGATGTTGAAAGTCTGAAGGTTTTGAATGAAGTGAAGTTTATTGGGAAACGCACCAGTATATATACCCGTTCCCCAATGTATTCCGGTTTCTGATTGGCTGCCGACCCATGGTTAGGCAAGTCAACCTGTCCTCGTTCCGATGGTTGCCTGGTTGTCAAGATGTCGTTTTCCATCGACAAAAATGAATCTTTATCAACGGTCTCGTGTTTCCCTCCCTATAGTGATATGTGTTGGCCATGATAATGGCCGTTTTAGTATAGTGTATATTTGTTCCGTTACAACATCATACTTCTTTTTTTTAAAAAATAAAATAGAATAATAACAATTTATTGTTGTAATGATAATACAGTTTTATAATATTACTATGGGTATTGAGTGTTTAGACTTAAAGATTTTTTTTCATAGATTATTTAAAATAAAAACATTAAAATAGAAATAGTTGAAAGACGGTTTCTCAACTCTCACTTTTAGTCACTACTATAATATAAGCTGTTTTCTTTTTTTTGTTAAGTTATGATCAAGTAACAATAATACGTTATAATTACACCATAGAGTAATAATACTAAAATGAATTACACCACGTCCACAGTATAGAAGATAACTGATGTACCATACTATCATAGATTTACATAGATAAGATAGAACATCGGGCTTATCATTCATCAATAATATTGATAATTATTACCTAACCTCAAAAATCTTTAATAGTCAATCTCTTTCATGATAATAACTATAGATACCGTTATCTAGTAGTTGTTGCACGATACCTTGTTTTTATCAATGTTAAAATACTATAGCTGATTATAAATATTTGTTATAGATAACGTGATTGTTGTATTACACGTGTAATATTATCTTACGTAAAATGTTTTAATATAAAAATTTTTTTTTATTATATTAAAATATTCAATAATGTTTAATGACTGTATAAAATATATCCTAAAACGTATATTATACACATATATAAATTTAAATTATTTTTTCTATAATGTTTTTTTTATTGCTTTTACGTTAAGATTATTCGAAAGCTACTGTCGCACGTTGATAGTAAACACGTAGTTGCTTTCGTGACAACGTAATGTTACCGTACGAACTCTACGATAGTTACAATCGCCCTATCTACTATTAACTAACATATAAACTATCACGTTTTTTTCTATTATCGTGTGACGTAGCTTCACTAGCAACTAAAATTTTATTTTTTATGATATAAATGCTATATTGTCTAATTTTTAAAGTTTTTTTATTTAGCTTTGAATAATATAATTAGTTATTATTATATATACGTATATCCGTACATTCGTTGTTTTATAAATAATCGCTTTAAATAATTAGATTTATATAATATTTTATATTTTATACTAATGTATTTAGTCAAAAATTACAGATAATGAATTTTTGGTATTCATATGATTTTTGTAATGAACAAATTCAATATTATGGACAACAAATTGTAACCTTAACGAAGATGATTGATGAAAATAAGATTAAAGAAAGATATGAATATAAAGATCTCAAAAAAAAAATTAAAAACCTGAAATTCATTATTTATTTAAGTAGAACAAACTCTAACCCAAATTTTTCTTATATAAAAGATTTAAACGCAAAATTAGTCTTATTAAGAGAAGAAAAAATGGATATATGTAAAAAATATAGTGATTTATATGTTACAAATTTTCGTAAGCGAGAACACTGTTTCGGTAAAAGGTTAGATTTTATTACAACAGCAGAATCTAAGCGCAAAAGATTTAGATCAGGTTAAAATTTTTTTTTTTAAATTTGTTATGAATAATTAGTAATAATATTATAAGTTTATATTTATGTATATAGGTATTCAATGTAATTTTCTTTTTTTATAGTTTATAATATAGTATTGTTTTTTTCATTTACGTTATTATTAAATTATTCGTTAGTTTCTGCAAACTAAATATAATCATTGAAAACTATAATTTATACACGATCTACCATCATAGTTAATTTTTATTTTGATATAAATGCTTATATTATACTTGGTTTCATAAAATAATATAAGCATTTATATGTGAACTAACCTAATAAAGAAACATTTATATAAATAAATATATATATATATATAGGTCAGTCAGAGTGATTAATCATTACGCCAGAAAAATCGTAAGAGCTGATGAGGCCTGTGACAACGAACAAATATATGAATGTGTATACAAACTTTCGAAACTACCGATGACTATAGAACTTTTAGAAGCCACTGGAATTGGTCTAGTGGTCAACAAATTAAGAAGTAGAGGCGGAGTCGTAGGGAAATTAGCAGAAAGAGTAGTCCTTACTTGGAAATATGTTGTAAAAACAGAAATATTATTATTTTCCCAAGGAGAACCATAGCTTTTAAGTGTTAAACATGTTAGTAAATTATGATTAACACAATTTTTTCTTATATAAAAGAGTTAAATATAAAATAAAATAATAAATTATTATTATTATTGTACATTATTTTATTTCTATTCAATTTTTCTAGAATAAAAAAAAAACAAAAAACAAAAAAAAAAAAATGGAGTCGTCACTTATCTTGGAAAAAATCAACTCCATATTACAACAACGTGACGAAAACAACCTCGGCATGGATGAAATCAAAGTCACTTTCAGAAAAAACTTGAGAGAAATAAATATAAAGATTCTGAAAGCGAGATTGAAAACGACAAGAGCAATATTAGAAGAAGAAAAACAAACGATGATAAATAATTATAAAAATTCAAATTATACAGCGTTTCTTTGTGAAAAAAATATACAGAAAGGTCTTAGTGAGTTGTATGAACAATTAGACAAATATTGATAATATTCAGTTTTTCCAAAAAATAAAATTTGTTTTTACAAATAAATTATTTTGTTATTATTTATTATTTTATATTATAAAAATATATCGAATGATATTGTAATAAATAATAAAATATATCATCCCTGTGTATATAATATCTGTTGAAGAATAATAAATGTTTTATATCATCAATTCTGGATAAGTTTGATAATCGTTCAAATAAAACTAATGCAATAAAAATGTTAGGAAAAGTGGTTTAGATTTAAAAAAACGTATCAATTAACAGTTAGTTTTGAAATTCTATGTAATTTTCAGAATCATGAACTCAGAAATAAACGTAGTTAAAAGCAGAATTCTAGAAGTAGAACAGCATGTGCGTGACAATAAACGCTATTGTATCGAGAAACGGAAAGCATTTCAAAAAGTATTTACAAAAATTAATGATTGTATTAAGAAAAAAACAGTTTTTAAAAATAAATTGATAAATGAACATAATAGTTTCGAAAAATATTCAAGTGAATGTAAAGCAGATCTTCAGTGCCGGTTAACAGAACTAAACAATCGGTTAAGAGAATTAGAATCTGAGTAATTTCTTATTATATTAACCAATTCTTTTTTTCTTTGTAATAATTAAGAATTAATACTTTTTTTATATTTTGAAAACAATATTCTGAATTGCTTGCATAAGATTTAAAAAAAAAGAAGTTGATGTTATAATAAATTTACAATATTATGATTGCTTTTACCTATGTTTTTTTTTATTTAATCTATTTTTTCAGTTTCATAATGAAAAGAAAAACGGTTACAAAACGCGAGCGGATGTCATCTTCTGACGAAGGTTTATTTGAAATCGAGAGATTTAAGAAATGTCATTTATTATGTTTTTTTTTAATTTGAAATATGTACCTCAACAATGAAATTGTTAATATTAACGTAATTAATGACTTCTAAATTCTAGTGTTCAGATCAACTAGTTTATCTATATTTGAAAAATGTATCTGCAACTGTCTGAAGTCTTATTCATCAACTTATTATGTTTTTTATAAATTTGAAATTATGTACCCCAAGACTAAAAAATGTTCATATAAGCGTTAATATTAAGTTCTAAATTCTAGTTTTCTGATCATCTAGTTTATGTATAGTGGATAAATGTATTTGCAATTTTCTGAAGTCTTATTCGTCAACTAATAATGTTTTTTATAAATTTGAAATTATGTACCCCAACAATGAATAAAGTTAATATTAACGTAATAATTGAGTTCTAAATTCTAATATTGGGTTCAACTAATCTATCCATAGGTGCTCAATGTATTTGCAATTGACTAAAGTCTTATTCTTCAACATATTATGTTTTTTTTAATTTGAAATGATGTCCCCCATTAATGAATAACGTTAATATTAACGTAATTATTGATTTCTAGTTTCTATAATTTGAAATGATGTACCCCAAGACCAAAAAATGTTCATATAAGCGTTAATATTGAGTTCTAAATTCTAGTTTTCTGATCATCTAGTTTATGTATCGTGGATAAAAGTATTTGCAATTGTCTGAAGTGTTATTCGTCAGCAAATTATGTTTTTTTTTTTAATTTGAAATGATGTACCCCATTAATGAAAAATGTTAATATAAAAGTAATAATTGAGTTCTTAAACCTAGTTTTGGGTTCAACTAATCTATCTTTAGGTTCTCAATGTATTTGCAATTGTCTGAAGTCTTATTCGTCAACAAATTATGTTTTTTTTTAATTTGAAATGATGTACCCCATTAATGAAAAATGTTAATATAAACGTAATAATTGAGTTCTAAATTCTAGTTTTGGGTTCAACTAATCTATCCATAGGTGCTCAATGTATTTGCAATTGTCTGAAGTCTTATTTGTCAACAAATTATATTTTTTTTTAATTTGAAATGATGTAACCCATCAATGAATAACGTTAATATTAACGTAATGATTTATTTCTTAATTCTAGTTTTGGGTTCATCTAATCTATTTATAGGTGCTCAATGTATTTGCAATTGTCTGAAGTCTTTTTCATCTACATATAATGTATTTTTTTAATTTGAAATGATGTACCCCATTAATGAAAAATGTTAATATAAACGTAATAATTGAGTTCTAAATTCTAGTTTTGGGTTCAACTAATCTATCCATAGGTGCTCAATGTATTTGCAATTGTCTGAAGTCTTATTTGTCAACAAATTATGTTTTTTTTAATTTGAAATGATGTCCCCCATTAATGAATAACGTTAATATTAACGTAATTATTGATTTCTAGTTTCTATAATTTGAAATGATGTACCCCAAGACCAAAAAATGTTCATATAAGCGTTAGTAGTATATATATACCATTCCTGGCGCAGTCCATATTATATCAATAAAAGATCACAAAGAAAACAATGTGTAAAAAGATCAGAAAATCTAAATGCAATAATAATTAAAATATTTTTCGCAAAACTTATGAAATGCAATAATAATTAAAATATTTTCCGCAAAACTTAATTATTAAAAATAAAAATCGAAATGCAATAATAATTAAAATATTTTTCGCAAAACTTATGATATTAATAATTAAAATCTAGATGCAATAATAATTAAAATATTTTTCACAAAACTTATGATATTAATAATTAAAATCTAAATGAAAAAATGTATTAAAAACTTATATATTTAACACTCACCCAAATGGGGCACACGTTATTATTATATATTTTTCTAATCTTTTTGATTTTGATTTCTAATTAGTGTATTGAGATGGTCTACAAAATCATTTCTGTCTATTTTTGTTTTATAATGTCCCCAAGCTAATGTATCAATACCATTTTCTAAAATAAATCTTTTATCATCATAAACACTTAAAGCTTTTTTGTTTTGTTCTACAGTAAAAATATCATGTTTCTTAGTTCTAAATAAATTTTGTTTAACATATTTTGATTTTTTTGTTAGTAAACAATTTTCAAAATCATTAAAACATATTTTATTTTCCACAACATTTTTTTTAACACCTTTAGCTTTTTTAATTTCTTTTTCAGAATCTAAGATTCGATGTGAATATAATTTGGATCTTAAACCTATAAATTCAGTCATAATTTTTCCATTTAATTCATCTTTAAACTTGCCTAAGACTTTTTTGTTAACTAAAGGTAAACCATAAATATTATCTTTTGGATAATCTGAAGTGTCAAAATGATCTAACATAATTTTCATATCTTGATAAAAATCATTAGTTTTTATTTCTAATATAAGTGAATCTGTATCTGTATATAACAATCTAACTCTATTTCCATATTTTTGTTTAATTATATTATAATAAAAATCATACATTAACATTTTAGATAAATCTAAAATACACATTCCTACATATATTGGTTGATTGAAAGTTATTTCACATCTTTTCATATGTACTGCAGCTAAATTTTCAGTAAAAATTGTTCTTCGATCAAAATTTGGTTTTGCAATTAATTTTTCTACTTGGAGTGCATTAGAACATAATCTTATATCAACATGATTTCGAACATTCATCATAGTACGTCCATAAACACTATTATTCATTAATTTGAAAAATTCTTTTTCAAAATCATTCTTAGCTTCTGATCTAAGATTAGTATTAAAATCAATATAAACTTTTAACCAAGGAGATTGACTAAATTCTAAAACTCTGTGAATTTTCTCTATTTTTAAACCTAATTTAATATATAATTTTAGTGTTTCATAATGTATTATATATTTTTTCTTATCATACAAAGTTGTTAATAATTTTGGGAGTTGTTTGTCATCAAAATGTCTTTCCGGTGCTAAAGGGAAATCTGAATGTAGATCATGAAGTTCTTCAGGATAAGTTAAATCGACTTCTAAAATATAACCTTTAGATGATTTGTCAGAAATATTCATTACATCAAAATCATTTAGATTATCAACCCATTTGAAATCTCCAGTAGGTAAATATTTACTCATTGCCCAACCGTAAAGATTATTTGCATCCAAGTATTCTAAAAATATTGATTCCTCTTTTTTTTTAAATTTATCTCCCATATATTTATTATTTGCTTTTGAATATCTTTGACTACATTGAGATAAACCACCTCTGATTCCATTTTCAAACAACAATATTTGATCTATATCTGTTAATAAATCTAATTTTACGTTTGTCATTCTTAACATACAATCCCATGCAAATCCTGGTGTTGTAAAATACCACATAGGATCTAATTTATAATTTTTTAAAGAAATATCTCTAAAATTTTCTATTATGTCTGTTAATAATAAAACATCGATCTTATTATATAAACTAGTGAATTCACGCATATTTTGTATATTAAACACTTTCCAAATTTTCTGTGAGTTTTCATATTCCTCTTTAGTTATATTTTTATCAATGAGAGAACTATAAAATTTTTCAATAGGAGGTAAACATGTTTCATTAAATTTTTCTTCACAATCCATATACTCATAGGGATAAGCTAACTTTCTAGTAACTAAATCTAAATGTTCTTCAGGAAAATATTTACTAAGTTCTTTAAATTTATTTTTTAAATTTAATTTCGAATCATTTCTTAAATTATTTGTTAACTTGTCTAAAGAACTGGGTAAAAATTTGAATGAATCTATAAATCTTAATTCTGTAGATATTTTTATGTCTTTGCCATTCCTAGTTACTACACGTGGTATAATTTTTGAAAAAGAAATATATTTTTCCTCATTATTTGCGAGCATTTTTATTTGTTCATTATCGTTCCCAAATTCTTTTATAAATAGATGGGCATCATAACCTGAAAGATTATGAAAAACAATTGGAATAAAACGTGGATTTCGGTAGTTAAGATTACAGATAGAATGTGCTGCTCCTCTATATTCTCCAGTTAAGTGGTCATGATCCCGAACTTTTCTCATATTTTTATTTTTATTTTCTATTTCGTTTTTAAGTTTATCTTCATACAATTTAAATTTTTTAACATCATCAGTATTTTTATAATATTCAATAGTGTTTTTATATATTTTAAATTTTTTCTCTAACATTGGAGGTATTTCACTTAAATATCTTTCACAAATATGACATTTATTAGATTTATTATAATAATTATTTAATTGTTCTTCATTCAATGATTTCATAGGAACTATTTTATCATATATTTCAGAAATACTTATTTCTTCATTTTTCATACATTCATAAAATACTTGAGCTACGTTTGGACCAGAATATGTTACAGGAGGTTTATAATCACCATTACTATATTTAATATAATAACAAAAATTATTGGGTATATGTTTCTGATAACAATTAGTAAAAGACTCTGTATCATTTGGTTGACAAGTATATATTGGTTTAAGAGTACATTCATAGTCAGCAAAAACCACAAAAGGTACTCTTAAGGAATTATTATATTTTTCAAATACTAAAGTTTTATTATAGGGTTTTGGTAGAACTATTTTAGCAGCTTTATTATTAGCACAATAATGTTTATGTTCATTTAACTTATTTTCTGTATCAAAACTATTTAAACACATTTTACATAAGTAGTATACATTTGTATGTTCACAGTCTACTTTTTATGTCACCACGGTAATTTCACACCGTTCAAGGGAGGATGTCCCCCTTGGACACAATAATTTTACCGTGTAAAAATTATGAAGAATTTGTACACTTTTTACACGGTAATTTCACACCGTTCAAGGGAGGATGTCCCCCTTGGACACAATAATTTTACCGTGTAAAAATTATGAAGAGTTTGCACACTCAAAGTCAGTTTTGTCCAAATATTTACAGTGTACATGCTAAATGGTTTTTTTCTCAACAAACCTTATTACTAAAATGGAATAATTATTTAAAATACAGAACACAAGCCTTATTATAAAACTGAAATTATAATTACTAAATATTACTATATATTCACATTTTTTTTTCATTTAGGTTGGTTTCACTGTAATTTATCTAATTAATGAATGTCTATATTTTTTTTTAATTTATATACTTTTGAGTTATAAGCTAATCGTTTTTTATATTCAGTCGTCAATGATCCGCCGTTTACTCAAGTTGTGTCTCATTTTACTTTATTTTCTTAAAATTTCATTAAATTGTTTTACAATTTATAAATTTTTTTCAAAAATGAACTTTCAAAAATGTTCAAATGATTTTCAATCATTAGTTTATCGTATACGAAATAATCCGGCTGCAGTTCATCCAGAATTTTCTTCGTTTTCATCAAGATTTAAAACATTCAAATTATTCCCAAAAAATACTTTTCAAAATAAATATACATTGTCTGAATGTGGCTTAAAATATTCAGGAGTGGATGATGTTGTAGAATGCTTTTGTTGCGGACTTATTCTTCATAACTGGGAAAGGCTGGACGATCCATGGATTGAACATTGCAGATTCAGCCCAAGGTGTTTATATGTGTTATTAATGAAAGGTAATCAATATGTTCAAAACATATTAAGTAAATATTGTAAAACCGAACATATTTGTAATTGTGAAACTGGGTCATACGATACCGTTTGTTAATCATGTTTTTTTATTATATTATGTTATAGTAAATGAAAATAAATGTTGATTTTTTAAAACAACTTATATGTGTTAATATTTGATTTAATATCTCGTGAACGTATAGCCTAGTGGGTTAGCGCGTGTAGCAATAATTTAAATGTTTTCAGGTAACAGGTAAGTATATGTAATTCTCCCCTCTACTACATGCAGTAGCCGACTATGCTATACGTTCACATTTTTTGCATTTTTTTTTTTTTTATCTATCAAGTTTAGTATATAATACGCTTGCAAAGTAAAAACGCTTTCAGTTCAAAGTATATCCCTCATCGGTTATATTACATCAAATTTTTAAAAAAAATAATTACGTTTATAGTTTAAAGGTTTTTTAATTATTAAAAAGAAAAGAACTTTAATTTGTTATGGGTCTACCGGTAATTGTGTCAAAATCGGTATTTGACATACGTCCATTTGGTAAGAAGAGTGTTACGGTTGGACTATTAATCAGCAAACAAATTTCAATTATTGTGTTATTAGAGTGTAAGTTAACGAAAAAAATTATTACATTAAATTTAGAGCAATGGTGTACGCTCATGTCTGAATCTAATTACATTTCAATTACTAACAACTTACATACCAGGTGTAGACGTGTAAAAATTACTGAGAACTTTACATATTCAATTAATGTGAAGCAGAGTTCAATAACCTTGCATATAAATGATGATTATATTACACTCTCGCATATAGATTTCTGCAGACTAAAACAACTTCAACATTGTGTCGACCTTTATATCGCAGAAAAACAGAAACGTCTACCGAGTTTTCAAACAACATTCGATGCAGCTTACGAACTGATTAAAAACGATGTCCGTGGTTTGCCCATCAGTTGCCAGAGAAACGAATTCACAAACCAGTATATACAGAACTATGATTTTAGTTATTATTCTCATCTACAAAACGATGACACTTCATTTTTGTATGAGATTTTACAATTTCATTTTAATGTAATGTCTGACATGATTTTACAGGACTTAATAGTATGATATAATACAAATTCATTTATATTTATGTATTGTTTTTTTATTAAATAAATAAAAATATTTTTATACTACATTTTTTTTTTTTTCATGCGGCTAATTTATTTCTTATTGTACGACGTTCCGGGTCTTTCAAAATTACATCAAATATAACCTGCATGGTCTCGTTTAAACTTGTATTGAGAGTCTGATCTTTTGACTTGTCCGATGTCGTCACCTTGACAGATGCCTCAGAGTGTCGCCACCTGCAACATAAATTAATTATTCAATCAGTTTGGCAGTGAATAAAAACTAATGATTTTTTTCATTTAGCAATAGTTTTTTAATTAAAAAATAAACCAAAGTCTAGTCTTTACCTTTCCTTTGTTGGGACGTTGTGTATATTCGCACACTTGTAATGTGTTATCGTCCAATAATCCGTCGGCTTTTCGTCTGGATTAAATTGGCTTTTGATGGTAGCCAAACCATCTCCCTGACGAAAAGTGACAGAATTAAAAATCTCTTCATCAAATTCTTCCGCCCGCAATTTCTCTTCGAGAATTTCTCTGTATGATGAACTCTAAAAAAAAAAAACAAATAAATAAATTCATGCCATAATTCATAACCTTAGAATATTAGATAAAGTATTAATATGATAAATTATTATTTATCTTACTGTTTTCATCTGTTTTTTTTTGTTTTTTTTGTCTACTGTTTTTTCAGCCCCTCTTTTTAACGATGTTTTGACCTGCTTTGAAGTAGAAGGCTTTTTTGTGTCCAGGGACTCAAATTCGTTCTATAAAACATAAACTAAGGTGAATAACTATAAATGTATGAGTGGCTTACAGCCGATCTCTAAAACAATATTGAGCAACGTTACAGTCACACTCTAATTATTATTTAATTTTAATATTATGTTTAAAATAAAGTTATAATCAACCACGAATTTATTATAACCATAGCGTTGAGTAGTTTTACGACTGACCTCCAATTTGCTTTAGTTATTAAAGTGATTCAATTACTAACCTCTGATCCGGAATCGATGATCGAAGTTCTGTAAGACATCTTGAAGCTGAATTGTTATAGATGATGAAGAAGTTCTAGTTGCTGAATGTTGACTGTAATATTGCTGTTAATACGCTAGCCTTATATACTGTAATGTTTCCACTACCATAGATACTTTGAAATGTGGAATATTCATAGCAATGTTCATTAAACCAGCCAACGCCCTTAATTTGTCCTCTTATTAATATCAGTTTTATTCCGCCAACGGTCTTATACGACCTCCTATCGATACTAGTTTTTATTCGGACAACGCCCAGTTTTATTCCGCCAACGGTCTTATACGACCTCCTATCGATACTAGTTTTTATTCGGACAACGCCCTAAAATTTGACCTAGCTATTTTTAAATGAATATTCCGGACTACGGTCAACACCAATACATACATTATATATTATAATTACTATTACTACAAAATAACTTAGTTGTTTTTAAAATTAATATTACATGAACAGGTCATACGATTTCTTCGAATAGAATGTAAGTTTTAAACGATAACTAGGAAAGTAGGAGATGATTCTCGACTATATAACGCAGCATTTGATAGTCAAACGATATCAGTCCAGCTTGTGTTCTCTACCAGCAACAACAAGCGGCAGTCATTCACCATCGAATATTGAAAATACTTCAATCCTACCAAGTTTACCAGTCCAGCATCGACATCATCAATAAGGGTTCATCACTCAACATTGGAAAATACTTCAAACCTACATAGTTTACCAGTCCAACACCGGCATCATCAACAGTCATTCGTCTCTAAACATTAGAAAATACTTTAATGTAAGTACCTATTTATTTCATTATTTATATATTTAAAAAAAAAAAAAAATCATCTTATCGAATCTAAAACTCCACATCTTTACTAGTTTTTAAACGAAAAATAATACACGATAGCAAAAAACATAACATAACATAAGCGTTTAGGGAAGTGGTTATAAGTGGTTATAATGAACCGATATTCAATAGTTTTATTAGTAATTTTAATATTAAATGTACAAGGTTTTTATAATTAATTTTTTTTTTTAAATTTAAAAGGTTGATTAATTAAAATATCTATGTTTATCATGTTGTATATTAAATGGTTAAAAAAATGTTAGAAAGTTGAAATAAGTTGAAAAAAAACAAGTGTATACAGTATGTATATGATTATAATTATATGAATAACATAATATAAAAACTTGATTATTATAATATATAAAATATAGACATATTAGCTTACATTAAATTATTCACTATGCTGACTGATATATTATAGTCATTTTAACTACCATAATGTATATTTAATGATTAAAAAATGCTAAAAAGTAGGGATACGTTTAAAAACAAGTTTGTATTCCGTATACAGTTTGTAAATGATTATATTTATTGAATAACATGATATAAAACTTGATTATCAGCTAACTTTAAATTATATCCAATGCTAGTTGATATAGGAACCAGTTTCTAATTATCAGATTTTTTTTTTTTTAACATATTTCTTTATATATATTAGTTCTAACATTTTTTTAACCATTTTAAATAATGAATTCTCACAATGATATTTTAAACGAAATAGACTATTATAAACAAATGATTGAAAGTTATACAGAAACGGATGAAAAAGACCATTTCATGAGAAGATGGAGACTTAAACAGAATAAAAAAAATATTAAAAATATAAAATATCAATTGTTTTTAACTAGAATAAGTCCTTCTCCTTCTCTCAATGTAACTTATATTAACGAATATTATATACATACATGTGTATTAAAAGAAAAATTGCTTTTTTTAAAAGAAGAGAAAGAAAAGATCCTTATATTTTATCGTTCTAGATGTACCGACTATTGGCAATGTATAAATAATTTTAATATGCAGATACAAAATCTTAATTATCAGTTACAGGAATTGGGTACAATCTGTTAAAAACAAAATAAGATTATATTTTTTTAATATAAAGTATTGTATTTATTATGTTTATGTTTAAAAAATAATTTGATGATAGACACATGTAAATAAATAAACATTCTAAATTAAAAGTTTTTTGTTCAATTATTTAATTGTAAATAAGCTAAATATACCAACCATACAAAAAAAATGTTTTATTTATTAATTGAAGTAAACTTAACATAATAATCACAAACTAATGTTTATAGATGATGTATAACCATAATTTATTTTAATTTGTTGATAATATTTATACATATGTGTGAATACATAAGCTAGTCTATTATTATAAGTATTATTCACTAATTAATATACACTATTTTATTTTTTTTATTACTATCAGTTAGTGTATAAAAAAAACTATGACATTTTCAGAATAAAAAAATAAAAAATAAAAAATAAAAAATGGAATCAAAATCATTTATTATGGATGAAATTAACGATGTTATCCGAAAGGCCGAGCAAATTGATCAAGCAATGGATGAGGCAGCAGTAGAATTTAAAAAAAAAATTAAAATTATTGATATAAAAATAAAAAAAGCGGGTTTAAAACAAAAAAAAATAATGAATGAAAAAAAAAAGATTGCAAATGATTATTTACATTTGCTACATACAGATAAGAAACGTGAAAAAAATATTCGAAAAGAATTATCTATATTATATGCACAGTACAATTATATGAACAATGGTTAATAGTAATTCATAATTTTCTTGTTTTCATTCATTATTTTTTCACCTCAAAACAGCTTTTTTTATTTTTTATGTTTTGTAAATATATTCTAAATGTATTAATTTATTTGAATGATATTTTAAATAAAATGATCTTTCTACATTATTATATTTTTTTTTTTTTATATATTCTATTACAGTTTCATCATGAAAAGACAAACGGTGAGAAAATGCCAGCGGACAATTTCTACTGATAAAGAATTATTCGAAATTGAACGATTTAAAAAATGCTCGAAAACTTTTATCATAAAAAATACATTGGATTTTATAGATTACACGCTTTTTTTTAACTATATTTCAGAGAAATTAATTTTTAAGTTAAAAGAATCGTGTAAAAATACATCTATAAAATTTAATTTAGTCGTGGATAGTGTTTACGAAAGAATTATTACACAAGAAGTACAGGATATTGCATTCAAAACTTTTAATGTTCTTGCATGTAATTCATCTAATTTTAAAAAAATACTAAACGATATGTTCAATAAATTGTTGCGGGAAGAGACAGATTTTACACAGAAAGGTTCTGGATGGACGCTTAAGGTAATAGAAACATTACAGTTGAGAATCAATATAGTGAATCCTCTTAAAGGAGGAACATATATTGATTTACCTAAGCATATTAAAGATAAAAGAGCGATTATTAATGTGAAAAATAGTGATAATAAATGTTTTAAATATGCATTATTATCCAAGTTTGATAATCGCTCTAATAAAACTAATTTTCATGAAAAATATTTTAAGATGTTAGAGTTAAAAAGTAGTTTAAATTTTAAATGTGTTGATTTTCCAACACCAATCAGTCAGATACCTAAATTTGAACGTATAAACAATATTTCAATAAATATTTATAGTTTGAATGACAAAAAAACTATTTTTCCCTTGTATGTATGTAATACCGAAAGAAATGATCATTTTGACCTATTTTTGTATAATAATGATGAAACATCGCATTATTGCTATATTCATAATTTTTCAAGATTAATCAGAAGTCAGAAAACGAAAAATTGTTCGAAGCTAATTATTTGTAAGAGATGTTTCACAACTTTTGGTACTCAACCGTGCAAAAGTAAGCTTTGGGGTGTAGAAGGATTAAATGAACATCGACGCAATTGTGGAAAGAATCCGTTGGGGAGGCCTATAATGTTTGAAGAGGGGGATGATGATTTCATCTATTTCAAAGGTTATAAAAAAACGCAGAGGATTCCATTTGTCATTTATGCAGATTTTGAATGTATATTAACTCCTAAACAACCTAATAAATTCATTAATAGACGTAAAAAACAAAAAAATCAGAAAACTCATGTTACACATTTACATGAAATTATGAGCTATGGGTTTTATGTAAAAGTTGACTATAGTATTATATCGAAAGAGCTGGTAAAACAGTTTGAAATTCCGACGAAAGTAATTATTTATAGAGGTAAGAAAGCTGCAAAAAAATTTATGAAAAATATGATCGATATTGGAAATGAAATTAATAAAATTTATCAAATTAATACACCGATGGACAAATTAACTGATAAAGAGGAACAACGTTTTCAAAGAACCAAGTTCTGTCAAAAATGTTCAAAACATTTTAAAAACAATAATTTGGTTAAAGTTCGAGATCACTGTCATTTTACTGGCAAATATAGGCAATGTCTCTGTCTTCAATGTAATTTCGAAATAACTAGTCCATCGTTCGTTCCAATATTCTTTCATAATTTATCTTATGATAGTCACTTCATAATTCGGGAACTAGGTTGCGATGATAAAGATATTCATATTATTCCTAATTCATCGGAAAAATATATATCCTTTAGCAAGGAAATCGCACCTAGATTTAGTATTAAATTTGTCGATACATTCCGTTTTATGAGTGAGTCGCTAAGTAAACTTGCAGCCAATTTATCTGAAGATAAGTTGAGGTTTAGAGAAACCCTAAAAATATTTTCAATCAAATCATTAGATTTAGTTACACGGAAAGGAGTCTTCCCTTACGAATATGTCGATAGTTGGAGTAAATTAGACAATGCTTTTTTACCATCAAAGCTTGAATTTTATAACTCGTTAACAGATGAACAAATTAGTGATGAAGATTATAGACATGCAAAAAATGTATGGAATACATTTGACGTAAAGACTTTGGGTGAATATAGCGATCTTTATTTAAAAACTGATGTTACCATACTAGCTGACGTGTTCGAAAATTTTAGAGACATATGTTTATCTACTCTCAGAATAGATCCTGCTCATTATATGACTGCCCCTGGATTTGCTTTTGATTGTATGCTTAAGTATACAAAGGTTAAATTAGAGAGGTTAAAGGATTATAATATGTTACTCTACTTCGAAAAATCAATCCGAGGCGGTATTTGTCAATCAACTAAAAGATATGCTAAAGCAAACATACCAAATATTGAAGGATTGGACTATAATTCGAATGAACCGATTACTTGGATTACATATCTCGACTGTGTAAATTTATATGGAAAGTCTATGTTGACAGAACTACCTTTTAAAGATTTTGAATGGGTTGATGATCTCGACATAGATGTAACTAAAATTTCTGAAGATTCTGAAGTAGGATATATATTAGAAGTTGATATCGAGTACCCTAAACATTTACATAAAACCCATAATGATTTTCCGTTTTTACCGTTTAACGAATGCCCACCGAATTCGAAAGTTGAGAAATTGTTAACTACTCTATCACCGAAAAAAAACTATATTGTACATTACAAAAATTTAAAACAAGCGATTTCTCACGGTCTTAAATTAGTAAAAATTCATCGAGCTATCCGCTTTTCACAAAAAAAATGGATGGCATCATACATTGAGTTCTGTACAAAAATGAGAGCAGAAGCAAAAAATGAGTTTGAAAAAAATTTCTGGAAGTTGTTAATTAATAGCGTTTTTGGTAAATGTATGGAGAATGTCCGAGCAAGAACTTCTATAAAACTGGTTTCATCAGAAAAAAAAGCGAATAAACTAATGACAAAAACTAGTTTTAAAGACAGAACTATATACTCTAAAAATCTCATGGCTATTCACCAACATAAGGAAACTATTAAATTCGATAAGGCAATTTATGTGGGATTTGCAATTTTAGACGTTTCGAAAACATTTATGTACGATTTTCACTATAATGTCATGAAGAAAAGGTATGGTACTAAAATTAGTTCTTTATATTCGGATACTGATTCCTTGATATACGCTATTCAAACTACAAATTTTTTCAATGATTTAAAAAATGATTTATTACCATATTTTGATACATCTAACTATCCCAAAGACCATTATTGTTTTAGCGAATTACATAAAAGTCAGCCAGGCTTTTTCAAGGATGAATTGAAAGGAATTATACTTAAAGAATTCGTTTCATTAAGACCGAAATTATATGCGTACAAAACTGTAGACGGTACTGAGGAAAAAAAAGCAATAGGCGTAAAGAAATATATTATTAAAAAACATATGCAATTCGAAAATTATAAGGATATACTACACGCTTTTATAAACCATTTATCTGTTAAAGATAAATTAACTCACAGGGTCATGAATTTTATCCAATCAAACAAACATGTTGTTCAATCGAAAACAATGAACAAACTTGTTCTAAGCGCTAATGACGATAAACGTTATATAAATGACGACGGGATAAATACTTTGGCTTATGGTCACTACAAACTAGATAAATTATATAATTAAAGAAAAAAAAGACTTGATAAATCTCCAATCGGTATAAACAGAAAGCGCTATCAAACGGTAGTGAAGTAAATTTTTTTTTTTTTTTGTTTTTAAAAAAATTACAAACTGAAAACAAATAATTATTTCAACTTTTTTCTGGCATTTATTATAAAAGTATTACATGTTATACATAAAAAATTATTATTTAAAAATATCTGATGATGTTATCCACGAATTTTGACTTGAATCAAAACCCAACCATTTAACAAACATTTTATTCCCAACTTTTTTCACAATACGTTAAATAAGAAAGGTGTTTGGAAAATTAGTTAATTTAATTTCCTGTTCATAAAAACCACCTAAGATTATATTGTTTGATTCATCCTTTAGTTGATAAGTTACTGGATTTGTCTGTAAAACTTTTGAAACTGTAAATATTTCCGTTGTCCAATTCGGGGTATATCCTTTACTAAATATATGTTTATACTTAGATATTCGTACTTTATCGCTAACTTTAAATTTTGGTTTATACAATGTTTGTAAATTTTTATATGTACTAAATTTAATTCTGTTTGTATCCATTCGAGCTTCATTAGGTGTGCATTTGATTGTTCTATGTTTTGTATTATTATAGTTATTTATAATTTTTGATATTGTATTATACCAATTCCATGTACCTGTTGCAGTGAAATGTTTATATATATTATTTTTAAGTGTTTGTATCACACGTTCTGCGATTGAACATTTAATAACACTGTATGAACTGTAATGTTTAATTTTATATTTTTTCATTAAATCTTGAAATTGAGTATTATAAAATTCTGTACCATTATCTGTCTGTAAAAATTTCGGATTAGCTTTTTTCAATATATTAACCATTCCTTTTGTACATTCTTTTGCTGATTTATTTTTCAGCGGTTCCACAAATACATATTTGCTATATGTATCTATAACAACTAATATAAATTTAAAACCGTAATTTTTTTTAGAATGAGATTGCATATCCATTAAATCAGCTTGCCATAGGTCGTCAATAAACCGTGTAACCACACTACGTCTAGGAAATATTTTTCTCGCTGGTCGATGTAGCTCATTAGCTATACCCTCTAAGGTCGTCATTATGCTATAATATTTCTCTCACGCAGTTCTTCTAAAATAGATATGATTTCGTTATTAACACCAGTATTACCAACACTTTGCGATGATGTCAAAAGATTTAATCTAGTTACTAGCTCATTCGGATCGTCATAATAAACTAATTGGGTTTGAGGTAAGACATCTTTATATAAACCACTACCTGTCTTAGGATCAGGTGATGAAGTAAAATTAATCATATCTGTAGACATACGATCTGAAGGTGAAAAACTGCTTGCTGATTGATTAAAATCAAATGGATCATTTTCTTGTGTTATTTTTCTACGTTTAGCGTTTAATAAGCCAAAAGGACTAGAAGGTAAAGTATTGTTAAATGATTTTAAGTTAATTCGTGGAGTTGTATTCTCATTAATTTTATCTATTTCTTCATTAAACTGTTTTTCCTCCATTTTCATTCGATCATACAACGGTTTTACAACAGTCACCCATTTATGATACCTTGAGGTTCTAGGTTTTCCATCTGCTTTTAAATGGACTCCAGAAGTTTTCAAAATATTGTAATAAGATTCTATATCTTCTATAGTTGTTTTTTTTGGTTCCTTCTCACATTATAAAGACCATAAACCTGGTGTGAATTTATAATATTTATTAAGCAGCAGTAATTTACCGTGACTAAAAGTTACAGAATGTTTTCCTATTTTATATGAATCACTATTTTTATCATAATGCATACCATAGGATTTATCATAACGTATTGATTTAGGACGGTTATTTAAAAAATTTTCAAATGGTGAATTTATTTCGTTATCATCATCATCTTCACTAGTGCATGAGGTTTCTGATTTATTTTCTAGTACAGTTGACTGTGTGTTACATATTTCATTTTGTTTTGCATGTGTACTCAATGGTTCAATTATTGGTTTAAATGCCTCACGGAAATAGTTTTCAGAATCTATAACACCACGTTTCATTTCCATTATTTTTCGTTTAATATTTTTTTTTGATGTTATTAAATTTTCCAATAAAACTTTTTGTTTGTTCATTGTAAATAATAAAAGTACTATACCTGTATCGTATGACTGTCGATAACACTATGTAGATAATAACTGTGTGACGGTATATTTATATAGGTATAAATATATAAAATTATTTTATTTTAATGAACGTATGAAACCCACATCTATACCTTCCTTCATTCATTTCCCGAGTTTTATCGATGACCATAAACCCATAATCACTATGATTCCAACATAAATGAGAAATTTTACGAAATTCTGAGAAATCCATATCTGTAGACGAATGATCGTTGAATATATGTCGTAAATTTGTATCATCTTGTTTAAGTATCATTAAGAAGTTTGCGTTATCTCTTACTAGCTGTTTTGATATTTTAGAATATGTCTGTGCTAAATAAAATACAGAGCTAGCACCTGAATGTCTGCCCATGCTAAAGTATTCTCTGATTACGGATTGTGGACCACATATCACATCATCAAAAATGATAATTGAATTTTTTTTGGTTAAGTTTGGTTGTATAACCTTATCAGCGCTTGTAAATATGAAAAAATTAGCACCTTTTATATCATCTATTATTTTTTTCAGTAAGACATATTTTTCCTGATTAGAGGTTTTCGAGTATAAATAAATATTTTCAAATCTTAACCCGTTTGCATGTGTGATCAGATTATACATTATATTTGTTTTTCCTGAGCCACTGGGACCAACTAGTATAGCACGTATAGTATCAGGTAATAACGAACCATGTCTTGATGGTTTTTTTACTACCTGAACATCTACATTTATTACATCTAATTTATCTTTCTGTTCAATCAAATTCATATTATTTTCGTATAAATACTCTAGATTTTTTAAATTTATAACCAGTTATAGATGGCGTGTTCAACTCGTAAGTACAATTCAAACAAGACTGGTAAAGGATTTGTAAACTCCCTTATAAATAGTCTCCCGTTCGAAGCTCATATTTCAGGATATCAGTATTGTGGTCCTGGTACGAAATTAAAAAAGAGACTAGATCGTGGTGATAAAGGAATAAACCCATTGGATGCTGCTTGTCGTGACCACGATATTGTGTATGCAACAAGTAAAAATTTAGACGATAGACATAAAGCTGATAAAGTGTTAGAAAATCGAGCTTGGGAAAGATTTAAAGCAAAAGATACACCTAGAAAAGAGAAATTAGTTGCGTACGCAGTAACAAACGCAATGAAAGCTAAAAGAAAAATAGGTATGGGTTGCAAACGGAAACGTGCTATAAAAACAAATTGTATACTAGCAGCGAAAAAAAAAAGAATCTCAAAAAAAAAGAATGGTGGTAAAAGGTTGATTTTAGTACCGAGACAATCAGGAGGTGCAATTCCCTTAATACCTATATTTGCAGGATTGTCAGCACTTGGTAGTTTGATGTCTGGAGGTGCTAGTGTGTATAATGCGGTTCAAAATTCAAAAAGAAAAAAAGGCAGTGGTTTGAAATCAAACAAGAATAGGTTAAGGAAAAAAAACTGATGATCACGCTACCTGATAGACCGCTTTCGTCTCAAGATATTATAAAATATATCGGAAAGTTGAAAATCAATCATTTCCGTGGTGTCTTTTCACGTGATAACTTACCTAAAAAACCACATACGATTGAATGTGGTATATTAAACTTGGATACATCTTCAGGCGACGGAAGCCATTGGGTAGCGTTTTATAAAAATAAGGACAAAGTTGTATATTTTGATAGCTTTGGTGATTTACCACCACCAATTGAATTACAACATTATTTCAGACAGTTCAAAATAGTATACAACTATTCCAACTATCAAGACTTCAATACATTTAACTGTGGTCATTTATGTCTTGAATTCTTGCAATGCATGAATCTATTACATTAAATCTAACTGGAAATTCAACTGTATTGTCGGTAAATTATTTTCCATCTCTAAACGTTTACGAGGATTCAGAAATAGCTTTGTTATCTTTGCAAACGTGCAATTCATTTCCAAATATTATAAATCCAACTAATAACCGGCTGAGAATAAAATCAATTCCTCCAGATAGAATAGCAAAAATTCAATTTTTTGTACCAGCCGAATGCCGTGACATAGAAGATATTAACAAATATATGGTAGAAGAGTTATCTCAAGTTAATAAAGTCTACGGAACAAAGCTGACATTCAGTGTACGTATTGATCCTGTCGATTTTAGAACGTATATAAAATGTAATGGAATACTAAACTTTGAGCATCCGTATAGTATAGCACCTGTTTTTGGGTATAGAAAGAAAGTTTGTGGACCGTTTCATGAAGAACATCGATCGGATAAAGCTGCAAATTTAAACACAATTAATTCTATAAAAGTAATGTGTAATATAGCACATGGGTCATTCAACAACCAACTTCAAAACCATTCGATATATGAGTTTTTCCCAAGTGGGAGAAGAGGAACAAAGGTTGTTCAATCTCCGGTAAACCTTATATATTACAGATTAAACAAAACAGATATTAATTCAATTACTGTTCAGTTAGTTGACCAAAACAATAATCCAATTGACAATTTTAACGAAACGTTAACAGTTGTTCTGCATATTAAACGTCACGGATCTCATCATTAAATTTATATCTTAGATTTTGTAATGTATGAGTCAGTTACTTTAAGTTTAACTGGGAATGCTACCATATTATCTGTAAATTATTTTCCACCTATAAACCTTTACGAGGACTCAGAAATAGCTTTGTTATGTTTACAGTCATTTAATTCGTTTCCAAATATTAATGATAATAATAATAAATTTTCTATACAAGTAGCTGAGAATGAAAACAATAATGATCCTATGATATGTTTTATTACATTGGAAGAGGGTTGTTATGAAATTGAAGATATTAAGCAACGAGTTAAGAAGCAAATAGATGACTATAATAGTAAAAACTTAACCAATTTAACATTCGACATTACAGTTGATCCTAACGATTTCAGATCATATATAAAATGTAATGGGATACTACACTTTGAGCATCCGTATAGTATAGCACCTGTATTCGGTTTTGAAAAACGAGTATATAAGCCACACAATGAAATTCTTCGATCGGAAAAAGCTGTAAATTTAAACACAATTAATTCTATAAAAGTAATGTGTAATATAGCTCAAGGATCATTCAACAACCATCTTCAGAGTCATTCGATTTATGAGTTTTTCCCAAGTGAAAGGACAGGGTTGAAAGTAATTCAGTCACCACCAAATTTAATATATTACAAATTGAATAAAACAAATATTGATTCGATAACCGTTCAGTTAGTTGATCAAGATCATAATCCGATTGATAATTTTGGTGAGGCATTGACAATTGTGTTGCATATTAAACGTTACGGATCTTGAGATGGGTTTAAAATTCAATATAAACCCACTACTTCGGATCAGTACAACTAGTCATAAGACTAAAGTGCTACCAGCAACATCAAATCAAATAAAAAAATTGACGGTGAAGAATAAAAAAATTTTACAAGCTTTGGGTTATCAATTAAAGCAGAATGCCTGAAAGTGATATTTTGGATATAACTTCACAGTACGAAACGGATTCTAAAATTACAAAAATTGAATATCATTCATACGCACCGTATACAACATCATTTAATAATAATGATGAAATACGTATATCGATCCAGCAAACGGATGTCTATCCATATCTACACGAAAGCTTTATTTTTTTGGAAGGAATAATTACTGATGCTACCAAAGTGAAACTAACTAATAACGGTTACTCTTACCTTTTTGAGCAAATACGGTTGGAAATCAATGGGATAGAAGTAGATAGCACGCGTGTTCTTGGAATCACTAGCTCGTTGAAAGGTTACTTATCCGGTACGCCAGACAACTACAATTGCTATGAAAATGCTGGCTGGAATTTTAAAAACGCAACGCAATCAGAAAATGATAAAGGTGAATTTACCGCTTGTATTCCATTAAAATATTGGTTAGGATTGTTTGAAGACTACAAAAGAATATTAGTGAATTCTAGATTGGAATTAATATTAACCCGAAGTCATAGTGATTTAAATGCTTTACAAGTTAAAAGTGGTGCAACTGCCACTGAAGGTAAAGTCACCTTAAACAAAATAGTCTGGAAGGTCCCACATATAACGGTCGATGATGAAGAAAGGTTGAAATTATTGAAACTTATAGAAAAAGAAAAAAGTTTGTTTATCCCTTTTAGATCTTTTGAAACTTTTGAATATCCTGAACTCGGGACCACTAAAAAAGTTGTGTGGAATTTGAAAACTGCTTCAAAATTAGAAAAACCACGATTCGTCGTAATTGGATTACAGAAAGGACGCAAAAATGTGTTATCAAAAGATTGTAGTATATTCGATCATTGTAATCTAACAAACGTTAAAGTATTTCTGAACTCAATAGCTTATCCATACGATAATTTGAATTTAGATTTTTCGAAAAATAATTTCACCTTATTGTATAATATGTATACATCGTTTCAAGAATCGTACTATGAAAAAAGTATTCGTAACCCGATATTGAGTCCTTCTACTTTTGTAGCAAACGCACCAATTATAGTTATCGATACTTCAAAACAGAACGATTCAACCACAGCCTCAGCAGTGGATGTTCAATTGGAAATCGAAGCTTCAGATTCGCTTACAGGTGTAACTGCTTATTGTTTATTAATTCATGATCGTATTGTAGAATATGTACCTTTTACTAGAGAAGTAAGAAAACTTGTGTAAATATATTTTAGAATTAATTTACAATAATAAAAAATCTGTTATTACATAACTTGTGTTCTGTATTTTAAATAATTATTCCATTTTAGTAATAAGGTTTGTTGAGAAAAAAACCATTTAGCATGTACACTGTAAATATTTGGACAAAACTGACTTTGAGTGTGCAAACTCTTCATAATTTTTACACGGTAAAATTATTGTGTCCAAGGGGGACATCCTCCCTTGAACGGTGTGAAATTACCGTGTAAAAAGTGTACAAATTCTTCATAATTTTTACACGGTAAAATTATTGTGTCCAAGGGGGACATCCTCCCTTGAACGGTGTGAAATTACCGTGTAAAAAGTGTACAAATTCTTCATAATTTTTACACGGTAAAATTATTGTGTCCAAGGGGGACATCCTCCCTTGAACGGTGTGAAATTACCGTGGTGCCACAAAAAGTAGACTGTGAACATACAAATGTATACTACTTACATATTTTTCTTTTATGACCATCTTTTGTCATTTGACTTCCACAAAGTTTCCATAAATCCTTAATCCAACAATAATGACCTTTATTCTCATTATCCTCTCTTAAATACATCAAATCTATATGATTTGTTTTTTCATTTATAGTTACTTCTAATGGTACAATTATATGCTTATTTTTATTTTTTTCTTCTAGGTAGTAAATATTAACAGATAAATTGTTAATTAATTTAACAAATTTTGGAACATCTTTGCTACTTACTGGAAATTCTATTTTAGATTTTTTAATTACATCATCATATTCATTTTCCCATTTTTTATATTTTGTAACTCTTTGTCCATCTTTTTTAGCAGGATGTAAAGCTGAGACTATTGCCCAAAGAAAACATTTATCATCTTCATTTTTAACATTTATAATAGCTTTTTTATCTCCAATGTTTTTAGGTAATTCAATATATGAAGAACCCTTAAAAGGAACATATTTATTTATATTTATTCCCAAACTTAAAATTTCATGAAGTCTCCATTGAGAACCTTTCAATATAAAATCTTCTTCTTCTTGTACAATTTTAATTTTTACTTCTGTATAAAAATCATTTAAGTTAGAATTTTTTGTTAAGATTATATTTTGTGTTTTAAAATTTTTTTCCTCATATTCCATATTTTTTTTATTTTTACCTCTCTTATATATAGCAATAAACATAATATTAACTTTTAAATTTTGTTTCTTTAATTCATGTTTAACTCGTCCTATTACTGGATTATCTAAACGATTTAAAAATGTTTGTATATCTTTAATACCCATATTATTTTTAATAATATAAGTTTTTAATCTACTTTGAAATGCTGTTTCTTCATTTTTTAAAATAGGTCGAATCGTGTTGTTTATTTCAAATATTTCTTCATTAAAATTAAAAACTCTATGTGATTTAGGTATTATCTCTCTTGATATTCTTGGTCTTATACCATTATTTTGATGACGAATAGACTGTAAATGTTTAGACCAACTGTTGTATTTAACAGTTATCTTACAAATATCACAAGTTTTATCTGCAGGTCTTTGTATGCTCTCTTGTCTTGTTCTTACATTTGTTGTTGTTGTACCTCTGTATGTTCGTCTAAATCGAGGTATAATTGTTTGATCTGGATCATTGTTTTGATGTCGAATAGATTTCAAATGTCTAGACCAATTTTTGTAACTAACTGTTAAGTTACATTTTTCACAAGTTTTGTTAACCATTTTATTATTGTTAACATTTCCTTTAACTAAAGATTCAATTTTTTTATTTTCCATTCTTTATTATAGATAATATTATTATTTTTTTACATTCAATTTTTTAATAAAAATAATTTTTATTAAAAATAATATTTAAATAATATTAAGATCCCATACTAAATTCACACATTTTAATATTTCCTAAATTTTGAACAATCTTAATATCGTCTAGATAATAGTGATTATAATCATCTGTTGCAATAATTTGATCATTGGCTATATGACAAAGTTCTAACCAAGTTGGTGAATGTAATAGTTTAGAAACATAAGGCTTTCCATTTCCAAAACCATCATCTCCTTGATTAATAATGAAAATATTTCCATCAATTGGAATTTTATTTAGATTATATTTAATACTCTCAGAATATTCATAGTATTCAAAAGCACAAAATTTCACATAACATTTATTATTTTTTTTTTGTATACTTTTTTTTATTTCATTTCGCATTACTTTCAAAAAATTAAAATTTTTTAGTCTATATTGATTAATTGGTACACCATTATATTTTGTATTAACTCTACAAGGTAAAATTGTTTGATCTATATCATTTTTTTGATGTCGAATAGATTTCAAATGAGCAGACCAACTTTTGGAACCAATTGTTAAATTACATTTATCACAAGTTTTAGCAGGATATATTTTTTTATTTAATACATCCATTTTATTATTGATATCAATTTCTTTAACTAAAGATTCAATTTTATTTAATCCTTCCATTCTTTATTATAGAAAATATTATTTTTTTTTTTACATTCAATTTTTTAATAAAATAATTTCTATTAAAAAATATCATTTAAAATTTTGTTTTTTGTAACTCTTGGTTATAAAAACTCCCTATAATCTCTTCATTGTTTAAATCTATAATTTTATAAGTAATAGGATTTGTGTATAAAATTTCATTAACTATAAATATTTCTTTTGTCCAATTATTACTATATTTATTACCAAATGTTTTTTTAGAAGCTGTTATTCTTACTCTATCACCTACACTAAATTTAATTTTTGGTTTAGGTTTGTTTTTTGTAGAAAATAATTTATGAAAAACATCATCTTCGTTAGATTTATTTACTTCACAAGGTCTCATACCAATAGATCGATGTATGTCTTTGAAATTATATTCATATATTAAACTTTTTAAAATTTTAATCCATTTTTTAGAATTTGTAACTTCAAAATGTAATCTCATTTTACTGTTTAATGTTCTGTTAAATCTTTCAATAATTGACGATTTTTCTTCATTTTGGGTGTGATACATTTTAATTCCATATTCTTGCAAAACTTTTTTAAAATGTTTATTTTCAAATTCCAAACCTTTATCTGCGTGGAGTAATTTTGGTGCTTGATGATTTTGTGATATAGCTTGTTTTATTATTTTTTGAAATGTTTCTGAAACATTAATTCCATCTTTCTTTTTGAGTTCTAAAGCCCAAGAAAATTTTGAAAACGTATCTATAACAGTTATTATATAAGAATAACCCTCATTTTCATCAGAATAATTTCTCATTATAACTAAATCAGCAGCCCATAAATCATCAATACCTTTAGTAATTATTCTTCGTTTAGGAAATTTTTTTCTAACTGGTTTATGAAGTTCTTTAGCTAATATCATTTTATCTGGGTCATTTAATTTTTTATTGGAAATATTATGTCCAATTGTAGGATTTTTTATAAATTTACTTTTATTTGTGTTACATTTAAAACATATTGATGAAATTCTCCATCTACCATTAACTGTTTGAATTTTATTTGCATTAATATTTTTTGTTTGAATTTTACATTTAAGACAATATATAGTTTCGTTCATTTTTTATATTTATATTGAAAAAAATTTTTTAAATAGAAATTTTTTAAAAAAATTATTGAAAATAAAAAAAAATTATATTTTCTAATATAAATAAGAAATGGAAATGGAAAACTTTAAAGATGCTTTAAATAAAATGAACAATGGATATACATTTATAAAATTTAATGATTTGGAACAAGGAAAACCATACAAAGTAAATAAGTTCATAATGATTGATACAAAGTTTGGAAAAAGAATAAGTGTTGTATTAAACGATGAATATATGTTAAATTTACCAGAAAGATATACAAATGAATTTACAGAAAACAAAATAACACGGTATAATACATGTTCGGAAACAAAATTGAATCTTATTTATAATTGTGAAAAAATTTTAAAGAATGGGAAAACAAGACATGATTTTGATTTTAAATAAAAAAATAAATTTACTTTTATAAATGGTATTTATAAAAGTTAAAAAGGGTTGTATTCATTTAAACAAACCTATTCACAATAATGATAGTGATCATTTTTTAGGTCTCTATTCATTAGTTTTGAAAGCCAACAATTTTATTAATATTGAATCAGAGTGTTGTATAACAATTAAACAGAATATAATACATATAAAAACAGGTAGATATAGTATTGAACAATTGAACAAAGAAATAGAACCACTTATTATATCATTTTCTGATGAAACTAATAGAATTACAATCAAATCTCCTTGTTATTATAAATTAGATGAAAAATTAAAAAAATATTTAGGTTTTAATGGTAATATAGATTTTTCAATGACAAGTGAGAAAAAAATGTACTTTCCTATTGATGGTGAATATTACATAAATATTGAAAAAGAATGTGAATTTAGATTAGGTCGAAATGGTCAAATCCCACTAGGTACAATATTTATTGGTATTTATTCAATAGGTGAAATTGAAAATTTATTTAATTCATTCGGAACTAAATTTGTGGAAAATTTTCCTAAAATAAATCTTGAAATAAATAAAAATTTATTAAAAATAACTGCTTCAATTGGTCTGTGGTTTGATGAATATTTATCAAATTGTTTAGGCTTTAATTTTATAAAAAAATTAATCCCTATTAATAAAACATGGCCTAAAGGGAAAGAAATTGTATTAGGTGTTGTGTATACAGCACCAGATATTGCTTATACAGTAATAGGAATAAAAACTCCACAATTTTACACTCAAGGTTTCTTAAAAGAAATAAATGGTATTATTTCTAATGAAAATAGTAAAACATTATTAAAAGGAAATTATTCAATTGAGCATTTAAATATCTTATTCAATTCGATTATGAAGTTGGAAAATAATGGTGATTACATTAAAATAACAACAAAAGATTATTTTTCATTTGATAAAGATTTAAATTTAAGTTTAGGATTGAATGATACAATACATACACATTATGGAGAAAATTCATCATTAAATAATAACAACAAAATATTAGAAGTACATTGTAATATAATTGAAGAATCTATTACACATCATATTGATGAGCTATCTCATTATGATGAAGTTTTATTTTTATTTCAATATAATTCTAATAGTGCTTTGATTAAACCTCATAAAATGATATATAGACCAGTGAGTAAAAATCGGTTTCAAAAAATAGAAATTTATATTTTAGATTTGAAAGGTAATATTGTTAATTTTGATGAAGAATTTATTGGTGTTCTTGATCTAATCAAAAAATAAATATGAAAAGTTTTTTTTCAAGATAAAATATCTTGAAAAAATAAAGTATGGAACGATCTTTTTTATAAAACTTCCTCAACTATTCCTCTTTCAATATCAAACGTATACACTGCACTAGAAATTAAACAAACATAACAAATTGTGTTCTCAGGTAAATTTTTACTGAAATCTACGTTTAAAATTAGTGTACAGTTGGTGATCGCAATTTGACTTTGGTGTCTACTCATGTTAACAACAAAAAATGGTCTCTTTTTAAACATTTGTTTATCTAAATACATTAATGGATTTTCTTCATGTGATTTATAATAGGTTTTTTTATAACTCATATGATCTTCATATGCTTGACAAATTTTCAAATCATTAAAATCAAGATTTTGCAATTCATTAGGATATTTTTTTCCATTAACTTTAAAAGAATAATTTACAACATTACAATCATCAAAAAAAGCAGCATTACTATCTTGATTGTCTAGTTTATTTTTTTGAAAATAAACAACACCAAAAAATGGATGTTTATTATTTCGATAATTAGATGATAAATCGTATCTTATATTTTTTCCAGTAAGATTTCTGATTTCAATACATTGCCATTTTTTAAAATCTAAAATAAACGGTTTCTTAATTAATTCATCAACTATTTGAATTTTTGTTATTTCATCATATTCTATATTTTGCATTTGAACTTTTAATTCTAAAATATTAACTTTACCACGTTTTGCTTTAACATTTTTTGACTCTGCTGTAGCTTCAGTGTTTGTTTCTAGAATCAATGCATCATCATCAGTATTTCTTGTAAAAATTATTTCAAATCTAGCATTGTAAATTTGTTTTATATCTTTCATTGACCCTAAACCTAAGTGTGATAAAGGAATGATGAGCTCAACACTTCCTCCTCCTTCAGATGTAGATTGAAATCCTGAATTTTGTGTAGGACCATTTCCATCAACAGCATAACTCATATAACCTTTTACTGTACTTAGTCTTCCAGTATTCTCACTTTCATCTATAATTTTATTATTTAATTTAATTGTAATTTTTTGAAACGAAAATGCTCCACCATTATCAGATAACATAACATTAGATTTTGCTGGATATTTAGTACCATCTTCTTGTACATATTCAAGTAATAAATAAAGTTTTGAATTTTTAACATTCAGAAATTTATCTTTACCATCTACTATAACTATTGTATTTCGGTTTGGTTTATTTAATTCTGTTGTGATTTGAGGTATATAACTTTCATATTGGCTATTTATTATATAATTATCATATTTATTTAAAATATTTTCCATTTTCTTATTTATATTACCAAATATATATTTTTTTTTAAATAAATGGATAAAGTAAAAGTAAAATTTTTTATTGAAGATGAAAATAAAAAAAAATCTTTATTTGAATTACCTTCACGTGTTTTAATTATAGGACCATCTGGTTGTGGTAAAACAAACTTGTTGTATAATCTGATTATAAATTATTGGATTCCTTATTTAAATCTATATATTTTTACAAAAAATATTGATCAACCAATCTATAAATATATTAAAAAAATATTTGATGATATACCTTCTATAAACACACATTTTTCTAATAATGAAATAATATCTGTAGATGATTGTGAAGAAAATAGTTTAGTGATTTTTGATGATTTTCTAAAAGAAAAACAAGACATGATAATTGAATATTTTATAAGATCAAGATCAAAGAATATTAGTGTTATTTATTTAACACAAAGTTATACTTCAGTAGATATAAAAACAATAAGAAATAATTTGAATGTTTTAATTGTTTTTAATCAATCAAATTATTATATTGAAAAAATATGGTCCGATTTGATTAGTGAAGATGTACCTTTAGAAAAATTTAAAGAAATTAATAGAACTTATTGTAAAAAATATGATAAAAAAAGTAAAACAAAATCATATGGTTTCATAACAATAGACTTGATAAAAAATTTAATCTATGACAATGAAGGTAATGAGATTTTATATATCGATGAATGATTATGTTTTAATTTAATTTTGTATAATAAATGGATATCAAACAAATTCAAAAAGAATTAAAAAAAAAAATTAAAAAAAATGTTACATTTGAAGATCAAACACAAAACAATTCCAAGGTAGGAAATAATTTAAAAAACACATCAGATGTAAAGATTCAGACAATAATTAATAAGAAAAAAAAATTACAAAATAGGTTTAAAGATGTATTATTAAAACCTAATGAAAAAGAGACTGTTATTATAAAAAAAGATGATGAAGGTGAAGATGAAGATAATATTAAAAAAGAAAAAAAACAATTAAAATCTACAGATGTAAATAAAATAATTAATCTTAAAAAAGATTTACAGGGTAGATTTAGAAATACAGTTGTAAAACAAAAACATGTAATTGAAGAACAACAAAAAAAGTTTGGACCAATAATAAACGCATTAACAAATGTTAATACAACAATGAATGCAGTTAAAGATGTTGCTATTAAAACTGAAGGAGACATTCAAAAATTAAATAAACCCTATTATTATCAACCTAGAAATCCAGAATTAAAAAGATTAACAAGTTCAGAAGAGACTTTTGGAACTCCAAAATATTCTAGTCAAAAATCAACAAGTAATTCTCCATTACCTAAAAATGTTATAAACTTAGGTGCTATTTCGACAAGATATTTACCAACTGTAAAAGATACTAATTCTTTTGGAATATATTATAATAAAGAAGATGATATTCATATGATTGGAAAAGATAAAATAAATTTTGAAAATGATAATATAATTTTAAATGGAAAAACATATACAGGAACTCTAGGTTTGTGGAGATTATTAACTCATGTAGATACTACCAATCCGAAATTTTATACAGATGATGATTTTAATATTTATAAAAATATATTAATTGAAACTAATTCTATATATCAAAACAATGATCCTTCAACGAAAAGAGCTAAATCAAGTCGTGGTGAAAAATATAATGATATGATTAAAAACATTTGGAGAGAAATGAATGGAATTAAAACGAATGAAAATGATGAAGAAACTACGGATAATAAAAAGAAAGAAACTACTGATAATAAAAAAAATAATAAAAAAATTAATAAAAAGAAAGAAAATAATGATGATAATGAAATTATGGAAAAGAAAGAAAATAATGAAATATTAGCTGAAGATAATCAAATAGGGGAGGGTTTAAAGAAATACACAGAAAATCGTATTGAATATCGTTATATTAGTAATGTAAACCAAGTTATAGATAATTTACAGTTTATTTCTGCAGAGGAAAGAGCTGGAAATAATAATTTTAAAAACGAAAAACTTGGTATTCTTCATTTGTTTAAAATAATTATGGAAAACCATATTGATACTCCTGAAGGTATTGAATATTTACTAAAATATGTAACTTGTTTACCAAATGATGTGAAAAATATATCAAAAGAAAAAATAATTAAACGTATACATTATATATCAATTGAAGAAAGTACAGGAAATAATATTTACCATGATGAAAAACTTGATATTCTTAATATTTGTATTAGAGAAATGGAAAAATTAATTGATATACCTATTATTGGTGCAGATTATTTATCATCATATGTTTCATGTTTACCAAAGAAAATTATTACAGGTTCAGGAATTGTTAATTTTCTTTTGAATTGTTCAAGTTTACCTCAAATACATTGGCCTGGTTATAATTATTTAGGACCGGGAACAAAGTTAGAAAAAAATAAAAAACCTATGAACAAATTAGATGAAGCTGCGAGAGAACATGATTATTTTTATAAAGATAATAAAGATACTAAAACAAGACATATTGCTGATAAAATTTTAGAACAAAAAGCAATGGAAAGATTTTATGACCCTCATAGTTCTATAGGTGAAAAAACTGCAGCCATTTTTACAGCAAATGTAATGAATGTTAAAAGACGATTTGGAATGAATTTAATTTAATTTATTTTTTTGTATTATAAAATGAATCTAAATTTAAATAAAAAACAATTTAATAAAATATTGAAAGCTCATAAAAATAATAAAGATGTATCAATTCTAATTGAAAATAATCAAATTGATAGTGGAAAACATAAATTTATTCTTGAGCCAGAACAAATAAGAAAATTAAAAAACGCTAAAAAAAATAATACCAGATCAAGATTAGAACTTAAACATATTCAAATTAAAAAAGGTGGATTTTTACCAATAGCTATTGCTGTGATTGAAGGCGTAAGTGCTTTGGCTGCAGGTGCAAGTGCAGTTTATACAGCAATAACTGATGCTAAACATAAAAAAAAATTGGAAGAAGAAACAATTCGACATAATAAAGAGATGGAAAAAATTAGATCACAAGGTTCTGGTTTGAAAAAAAAAAAAAAAATATTGAAAAAAAAATTAAAAAAATGAATAAATTTGAAATAAAAACATTTAGAAATAATATTGAAAATTTTGAAGGTATTTATACACGGTTTTGGATTAAAGAAAATAATATAAAAATTGACCCATTGAGTAATATAGATATAAATTACTTTGGAAATAAAATAAAAAATTATAGAGGATGTTTTATGTTAAATGAATTACCTACAACACCATGGGAAAATGAATGTGGAGTATTTAATTTAAATGATTCTACTCAAAATGGTTCTCATTGGGTTGCATGGAAAAAAATAAACAATACATTTAAAATATATTTTGACCCATTTGGTCATATAGTTGGTGAGCCACCAAAAGAATTTTTAAAATATTTGGGTAAAGATAATCTTTTTTGTACTGTTTCCCAATTTCAATACTATAATGATCCACCTATATGTGGTCATTTATGTTTAGAATTTATTGAAAATTATAAAAAATTTATTTAAATATCATAATTTTTTTTAATAGAAATATTTCTATTAAAAAATAACAAGTTAACGAGTCGTTTTTTTTACGTTAACGAGTCGTTTTTTTACGTTTACGAGTCGTTTTTTTACGTTAACGAGTCGTTTTTTTTTACGTTTACGAGTCGTTTTTTTACGTTAACGAGTTGTTTTTTTACGTTAACGAGTCGTTGATGTACTCATATGTATGTTTTAATAATTCGATGTTAAAAAAATATATTTATATTATAATGAAATTAAACTTTCACTAAACAAACTACGTAAATTAATACAAGAGGAATTACATGATTCGAATAATAATAATTAAAGTGTAATGACCTAGTTTTAATAATAATATGTAACTCGACTGATTATTTTTTAACATCCTGTTGTGGAATGTTATCAGCTGACTACTATACAATGTGAAGTATACAGTGTGATGTATACAGTGTGAAGTATACAGCGTGGTATAATTATACTAGTTTAATTTTATTTAAATAGTGTTACATAGTATACATTACATGCCTAAGCATTGTGGCGCGGTGGGTTAAGGCGTGTGTTTTGAGACTGAACATATTAGGTTCGAATCTGACTGCAGCAGATTTGTTCCTACTGTGTTTGTTCTCGTAGTAGGATTTGAAATTAGGTGGGGGGCATTATAAAGCCGGCAATTGTAGCGCTTCGGGCGATTGGTGATTTACATGCGAATGTAGGTTGTCACGTGGTGCGGCCTACGTTGTCACCTTGATTTGTATCTACCTCAGTCTTGTTCCAAGGCTGACGTATATAATGTCCACCTCTGACTTTAAATTCTACAAATAAATACCTGTCTAACCCACCACGTCACAGTGCTTAGGTAAAAAAAATATCTCTGTTGTACAGACAACCAGTTAAAAAAATAAAAAATAAAAAATAAAAAAAAAAGTGAGAGGTGGCCACCATTCTGGATGTCTGTACAACACAGATATTTTGCAAATTTTTTGCATTTTTTTATTAATAATGAGTTCGTATAATTATACAAAGTTAAATATTACAAGTCCTATATTTCATTTAATATTTGATATTATCATGTCGGATCAACACAGATGTGTTTTATATGCTTATCTACACTACATATTAAAAGTTTACCCCCCGCTTCATATTTTTCATTTAAGTATAACTCCGTTGCTATTTATGTTAGAATCTTCATTTTTACATTAAACATTTTTGATTTTAATTCTTTATAAGTCCCCCTCTTAGTATCATAGTGTAAAATTGTTTTCAAAGATTTTTGGATTTTAATAACACGTGCCCAATTCGGGTGAGTGTTAAATATCATATTTTTTTTAATAAAACAATTCTATTAAAAATTAAATTAATTAAATTATTATATTCTAAGCATTTTGTGATCGGAATCTGTACCTCCCATACCAAGACAACATATTTTAATATTTCCTAAATCTTGAACAACACAAATATCATGAAGATATTTGAAAAAATAAGTACCAGTTGTATTTATTAAATCATTAGCAATTTTACAAATTTCAAGCCATGTTGGTGATTCTAGTATTTTAGAAGCATAAGGTTTTCCATTTCCAGAAATATTGTGTCCATGATCGACAATTAAAATATTTCCTTTAATTGGAATTTTATTTAGATTATATTTCATAATTTTAATATTTTTATTTTTATTAGTATTATAGTATTCAAATTTACAAAACTTAACAAAGATTTCATTATTTAATATTGAGTTTTCTATTTCGTTTTGCATTTCATTTTTTTGTAATTTATTAAAATCATTGATAGTTGTTTCCATTATTTTATTATTTATTATATTTTTAATTTTTAAATTAATTTTTTCAATTTCTTTTTAATACATTTTGCAATTAAATATGCTATTTCGATTTTTATTTTTGATAGAACAATTCTATTAAAAAAATATTTTAATTATTATTGCATTTAGATTTTCTTAAAAATATTTTGGGGGATCATGGTATTTCAATTTTTAATTATTAATATCATAAGTTTTGCGAAAAATATTTTAATTATTATTGCATTTCGATTTTTATTTTTAATAATTAAGTTTTGCGGAAAATATTTTAATTATTATTGCATTTCATAAGTTTTGCGAAAAATATTTTAATTATTATTGCATTTAGATTTTCTGATCTTTTTACACATTGTTTTCTTTGTGATCTTTTATTGATATAATATGGACTGCGCCAGGAATGGTATATATATACTACTACTAGCGTTAATATTGAGTTCTAAATTCTAGTTTTCTGATCATCTAGTTTATGTATCGTGGATAAAAGTATTTGCAATTGTCTGAAGTGTTATTCGTCAGCAAATTATGTTTTTTTTTTTAATTTGAAATGATGTACCCCATTAATGAAAAATGTTAATATAAAAGTAATAATTGAGTTCTTAAACCTTGTTTTGGGTTCAACTAATCTATCTTTAGGTTCTCAATGTATTTGCAATTGTCTGAAGTCTTATTCGTCAACAAATTATGTTTTTTTTTAATTTGAAATGATGTACCCCATTAATGAAAAATGTTAATATAAACGTAATAATTGAGTTCTAAATTCTAGTTTTGGGTTCAACTAATCTATCCATAGGTGCTCAATGTATTTGCAATTGTCTGAAGTCTTATTTGTCAACAAATTATATTTTTTTTTAATTTGAAATGATGTAACCCATCAATGAATAACGTTAATATTAACGTAATGATTTATTTCTTAATTCTAGTTTTGGGTTCATCTAATCTATTTATAGGTGCTCAATGTATTTGCAATTGTCTGAAGTCTTTTTCATCTACATATAATGTATTTTTTTAATTTGAAATGATGTCCCCCATTAATGAATAACGTTAATATTAACGTAATTATTGATTTCTAGTTTCTATAATTTGAAATGATGTACCCCAAGACCAAAAAATGTTCATATAAGCGTTAATATTGAGTTCTAAATTCTAGTTTTCTGATCATCTAGTTTATGTATCGTGGATAAATGTATTTGCAATTGTCTGAAGTGTTATTCGTCAACAAATTATGTTTTTTTTTTTAATTTGAAATGATGTACCCCATTAATGAAAAATGTTAATATCAACGTATTTATTGACTTCTTAATTCTAGTTTTGCGTACAACTAATCTATCTATAGGTGACTAATTTATTTGCAATTGACTTAAGTCTACTTCATCAACTAATTATGTTTTTTATAAATTTGAAATTATGTACCCTAAGACTAAAAAATGTTCATATAAGCGTTAATATTAAGTTCTTAATTCTAGTTTTCTGATCATCTAGTTTATGTATAGTGGATAAATGTATTTGCAATTTTCTGAAGTACTATTCGTCAACAAATTATGTTTTTTTTTAATTTGAAATGATGTACCTCAACAATGAAATTGTTAATATCAACGTAATTAATGACTTCTAAATTCTAGTGTTCAGATCAACTAGTTTATCTATAGTTGAAAAATGTATCTGCAACTGTCTGAAGTCTTACTCGTCAACATATTATGTTTTTTTTTAATTTGAAATGATGTACCCCAACAATGAAAATGTTAATATCAACGTATTTATTGACTTCTTAATTCTAGTTTTGCGTACAACTAATCTATCTATAGGTGACTAATTTATTTGCAATTGACTTAAGTCTACTTCATCAACTAATTATGTTTTTTATAAATTTGAAATTATGTACCCCAAGACTAAAAAATGTTCATATAAGCGTTAATATTAAGTTCTTAATTCTAGTTTTTCGATCATCTAGTTAATGTATAGTGGATAAATGTATTTGCAATTTTCTGAAGTACTATTCGTCAACAAATTATGTTTTTTTTTTAATTTAAAATGATTTACCCCAAAAATGAAAAATGTTAATATAAGCCTTATATTTGAGTTTTAAATTCTAGTTCGCAGATCAACTAGTTTATCTATAGTTGAAAATTGTATCTGCAACTGTCTGAAGTTTTTTTCATCAACAAATTATATATTTTTTTAATTTGAAATGATGTACCCCAACAATGAAAATGTTAATATCAACGTATTTATTGACTTCTAAATTCTAGTTTTGCGTACAACTAATCTATCCATAGGTGACTAATATATTTGCAATTGACTAAAGTCTTATTCATCAACTAATTATGTTTTTTATAAATTTGAAATTATGTACCCCGAGATTAAAAAATGTTCATATAAGGCTTAATATTGAATTCTAAATTCTAGTTTTCTAGAACTCAATATTAATGCTTATATGAACATTTTTTGGTCTTGGGGTACATCATTTCAAATTAAAAAAAAACATTATTAGTTGATGAAGTAGACTTAAGTCAATTGTAAATAAATTAGTCACCTATAGATAGATTAGTTGTACGCAAAACTAGAATTAAGAAGTCAGTAAATACGTTGATATTAACATTTTAATTTTTGGGGTACATCATTTCAAATTAAAAAAATATATAATTTGTTGACGAATAAGACTTCAGACAGTTGCAGATACATTTTTCAACTATAGATAAACTAGTTGATCTGCGAACTAGAATTTAAAACTCAAATATAAGGCTTATATTAACATTTTTCATTATTGGGGTAAATCATTTTAAATTAAAAAAAAACATAATTTGTTGACGAATAAGACTTCAGAAAATTGCAAATACATTTATCCACTATACATAAATTAGGTGATCAGAAAACTAGAATTTAGAATTCAATATTAAGCCTTATATTAACATTTAGTAATCTCGGGGTACATAATTTCAAATTTATAAAAAACATAATTAGTTGATGAATAAGACTTTAGTCAATTGCAAATATATTAGTCACCTATGGATAGATTAGTTGTACGCAAAACTAGAATTTAGAAGTCAATAAATACGTTGATATTAACATTTTCATTGTTGGGGTACATAATTTCAAATTAAAAAAATATATCATTTGTTGACGACTAAGACTTCAGAAAATTGCAAATACATTTATCCACTATACATAAATTAGATGATCAGAAAACTAGAATTTAGAATTCAATATTAAGCCTTATATTAACATTTTTTAATCTCGGGGTACATAATTTCAAATTTATAAAAAACATAATTAGTTGATGAATAAGACTTCAGACAATTGCAAATACATTGAGCACCTATGGATAGATTAGTTGAACCCAATATTAGAATTTAGATCTTAATTATTACGTTTATATTAACATTTTTCATTAATGGGGTACATCATTTCAAATTAATAAAAAACATAATTTGTTGACGAATAAGACTTCAGAAAATTGCAAATACATTTATCCACTATACATAAACTAGATGATCAGAAAACTAGAATTTAGAACTTAATATTAACGCTTATATGAACATTTTTTAGTCTTGGGGTACATAATTTCAAATTTATAAAAAACATAATAAGTTGATGAATAAGACTTCAGACAGTTGCAGATACATTTTTCAACTATAGATAAACTAGTTGATCTGAACACTAGAATTAAGAAGACATTAATTACGTTAATATTAACAATTTCATTGTTGAGGTACATCATTTCAAATTAAAAAAAAACATAATATGTTAATGAATAAGACTTCAGACAATTGCAAATACATTGAGAACCTAAAGATAGATTAGTTGAACCCAAAACTAGGTTTAAGAACTCAATTATTACGTTTATATTAACATTTTTCATTAATGGGGTACATCATTTCAAATTAAAAAAAAAACATAATTTGTTGACGAATCAGACTTCAGACAGTTGCAGATACATTTTTCAACTACAGATAAACTAGTTGATCTGCGAACTAGAATTTAAAACTCAAATATAAGGCTTATATTAACATTTTTCATTATTGGGGTAAATCATTTTAAATTAAAAAAAAACATAAATTGTTGACGAAAAAGACTTCAGAAAATTGCAAATACATTAATCCACTATACATAAACTAGATGATCAGAAAACTAGAATTTATAAGTCATTAATTACGTTGATATTAACATTTTCATTGTTCGGGTACATCATTTCAAATTAAAAAAAAAAAACATAATATGTTGACGAATAAGACTTCAGACAGTTGCAGATACGTATTTTTCATTAATGGGGTACATCATTTCAAATTAAAAAAAATCATAATTTGTTGACGAATAAGACTTCAGAAAATTGCAAATACATTTATCCACTATACATAAATTAGATGATCAGAAAACTAGAATTTAGAATTCAATATTAAGCCTTATATGAACATTTTTTAATCTCGGGGTACATAATTTCAAATTTATAAAAAACATAATTAGTTGATGAATAAGACTTGAGTGAATTGCAAATATATTAGTCACCTATGGATAGATTAGTTGTACGCAAAACTAGAATTTAGAAGTCAATAAATACGTTGATATTAACATTTTCATTGTTGGGGTACATCATTTCAAATTAAAAAAATATATAATTTGTTGACGAATAAGACTTCAGACAGTTGCAGATACATTTTTCAACAATAGATAAACTAGTTGATCTGCGAACTAGAATTTAAAACTCAAATATAAGGCTTATATTAACATTTTTCATTATTGGGGTACATCATTTCAAATTAAAAAAATATATAATTTGTTGACGAATAGTACTTCAGAAAATTGCAAATACATTTATCCACTATACATAAACTAGATGATCAGAAAACTAGAATTAAGAACTTAATATTAACGCTTATATGAACATTTTTTAGTCTTGGGGTACATAATTTCAAATTTATAAAAAACATAATTAGTTGATGAATAAGACTTGAGTGAATTGCAAATATATTAGTCACCTATGGATAGATTAGTTGTACGCAAAACTAGAATTTAGAAGTCAATAAATACGTTGATATTAACATTTTCATTGTTGGGGTACATCATTTCAAATTAAAAAAATATATAATTTGTTGACGAATAAGACTTCAGACAGTTGCAGATACATTTTTCAACAATAGATAAACTAGTTAATCTGCGAACTAGAATTTAAAACTCAAATATAAGGCTTATATTAACATTTTTCATTATTGGGGTAAATCATTTTAAATTAAATAAAAACATAATTTGTTGACGAATAGTACTTCAGAAAATTGCAAATACATTTATCCACTATACATAAACTAGATGATCAGAAAACTAGAATTTAGAAGTCATTAATTACGTTGATATTAACATTTTAATTTTTGGGGTACATCATTTCAAATTAAAAAAATATATAATTTGTTGACGACTAAGACTTCAGACAATTGCAAATACATTTATCCACTATACATAAATTAGATGATCAGAAAACTAGAATTAAGAACTTAATATTAACGCTTATATGAACATTTTTTAGTCTTGGGGTACATAATTTCAAATTTATAAAAAACATAATTAGTTGATGAAGTAGACTTAAGTCAATTGCAAATAAATTAGTCACCTATGGATAGATTAGTTGTACGCAAAACTAGAATTTAGAAGTCAATAAATACGTTGATATTAACATTTTCATTGTTGGGGTACATCATTTCAAATTAAAAAAATATATAATTTATTGACGAATAAGACTTCAGACAGTTGCAGATACATTTTTCAACAATAGATAAACTAGTTGATCTGCGAACTAGAATTTAAAACTCAAATATAAGGCTTATATTAACATTTTTCATTATTGGGGTAAATCATTTTAAATTAAAAAAAAACATAATTTGTTGACGAATAGTACTTCAGAAAATTGCAAATACATTTATCCACTATACATAAACTAGATGATCAGAAAACTAGAATTAAGAACTTAATATTAACACTTATATGAACATTTTTTAGTCTTGGGGTACATAATTTCAAATTTATAAAAAACATAATTAGTTGATGAAGTAGACTTAAGTCAATTGCAAATAAATTAGTCACCTATAGATAGATTAGTTGTACGCAAAACTAGAATTTAGAAATCAATAAATACGTTGATATTAACATTTTCATTGTTGGGGTACATCATTTCAAATTAAAAAAAAATATAATATGTTGATGAAAAAGACTTCAGACAATTGCAAATACATTGGGCACCTATATATAGATTAGATGAACCCAAAACTAGAATTTAGAAATCCATAATTACGTTAATATTAACGTTATTCATTGTTGGGGTACATAATTTCAAATTTATAAAAAACATAATTAGTTGATGAATTAGACTTAAGTCAATTGCAAATACATTATTCACCTATAGATAGATTAGTTGTACGCAAAACTAGAATTTAGAAATCAATAAATACGTTGATATTAACATTTTCATTGTTGGGGTACATCATTTCAAATTAAAAAAAAACATAATATGTTGATGAAAAAGAATTCAGACAATTGCAAATACATTTTTCAACTACAGATAAACTAGTTAATCTGCGAACTAGAATTTAAAACTCAAATATAAGGCTTATATTAACATTTTTCATTATTGGGGTAATTCATTTTAAATTAAAAAAAAACATACTTTGTTGACGAATAAGACTTCAGAAAATGGCAAATACATTTATCCACTATACATAAACTAGATGATCATAAAACTAGAATTTAGAAGTCATTAATTACGTTGATATTAACATTTTAATTTTTGGGGTACATCATTTCAAATTAAAAAAAAACATAATTTGTTGACGAATAAGACTTCAGAAAATTGCAAATACATTTATCCACTATACATAAATTAGATGATCAGAAAACTAGAATTTAGAAATCAATATTAAGCCTTATATGAACATTTTTTAATATCGGGGTACATAATTTCAAATTTATAAAAAACATAATTAGTTGATGAATAAGACTTGAGTGAATTGCAAATATATTAGTCACCTATGGATAGATTAGTTGTACGCAAAACTAGAATTTAGAAGTCAATAAATACGTTGATATTAACATTTTCATTGTTGGGGTACATCATTTCAAATTAAAAAAAAATATAATATGTTGATGAAAAAGACTTCAGACAATTGCAAATACATTGGGCACCTATATATAGATTAGATGAACCCAAAACTAGAATTTAGAAATCCATAATTACGTTAATATTAACGTTATTCATTGTTGGGGTACATAATTTCAAATTTATAAAAAACATAATTAGTTGATGAATTAGACTTAAGTCAATTGCAAATACATTATTCACCTATAGATAGATTAGTTGTACGCAAAACTAGAATTTAGAAATCAATAAATACGTTGATATTAACATTTTCATTGTTGGGGTACATCATTTCAAATTAAAAAAAAACATAATATGTTGATGAAAAAGAATTCAGACAATTGCAAATACATTTTTCAACTACAGATAAACTAGTTAATCTGCGAACTAGAATTTAAAACTCAAATATAAGGCTTATATTAACATTTTTCATTATTGGGGTAATTCATTTTAAATTAAAAAAAAACATACTTTGTTGACGAATAAGACTTCAGAAAATGGCAAATACATTTATCCACTATACATAAACTAGATGATCATAAAACTAGAATTTAGAAGTCATTAATTACGTTGATATTAACATTTTAATTTTTGGGGTACATCATTTCAAATTAAAAAAAAACATAATTTGTTGACGAATAAGACTTCAGAAAATTGCAAATACATTTATCCACTATACATAAATTAGATGATCAGAAAACTAGAATTTAGAAATCAATATTAAGCCTTATATGAACATTTTTTAATATCGGGGTACATAATTTCAAATTTATAAAAAACATAATTAGTTGATGAATAAGACTTGAGTGAATTGCAAATATATTAGTCACCTATGGATAGATTAGTTGTACGCAAAACTAGAATTTAGAAGTCAATAAATACGTTGATATTAACATTTTCATTGTTGGGGTACATCATTTCAAATTAAAAAAATATATAATTTGTTGACGAATAAGACTTCAGACAGTTGCAGATACATTTTTCAACAATAGATAAACTAGTTGATCTGCGAACTAGAATTTAAAACTCAAATATAAGGCTTATATTAACATTTTTCATTATTGGGGTAAATCATTTTAAATTAAAAAAAAACATAATTTGTTGACGAATAGTACTTCAGAAAATTGCAAATACATTTATCCACTATACATAAACTAGATGATCAGAAAACTAGAATTAAGAACTTAATATTAACGCTTATATGAACATTTTTTAGTCTTGGGGTACATAATTTCAAATTTATAAAAAACATAATTAGTTGATGAAGTAGACTTAAGTCAATTGCAAATAAATTAGTCACCTATAGATAGATTAGTTGTACGCAAAACTAGAATTTAGAAATCAATAAATACGTTGATATTAACATTTTCATTGTTGAAGTACATCATTTCAAATTAAAAAAAAACATAATATGTTGATGAAAAAGACTTCAGACAATTGCAAATACATTGAGCACCTATATATAGATTAGATGAACCCAAAACTAGAATTTAGAAATCAATAATTACGTTAATATTAACGTTATTCATTGTTGGGGTACATAATTTCAAATTTATAAAAAACATTATTAGTTGACGAATTAGACTTAAGTAAATTGCAAATACATTATTCACCTATAGATAGATTAGTTGTACGCAAAACTAGAATTTAGAAATCAATAAATACGTTGATATTAACATTTTCATTGTTGGGGTACATCATTTCAAATTAAAAAAAAACATAATATGTTGATGAAAAAGAATTCAGACAATTGCAAATACATTTTTCAACTACAGATAAACTAGTTAATCTGCGAACTAGAATTTAAAACTCAAATATAAGGCTTATATTAACATTTTTCATTATTGGGGTAAATCATTTTAAATTAAAAAAAAACATACTTTGTTGACGAATAAGACTTCAGAAAATGGCAAATACATTTATCCACTATACATAAACTAGATGATCATAAAACTAGAATTTAGAAGTCATTAATTACGTTGATATTAACATTTTAATTTTTGGGGTACATCATTTCAAATTAAAAAAATATATAATTTGTTGACGACTAAGACTTCAGACAATTGCAAATACATTGAGCACCTATGGATAGATTAGTTGAACCCAAAACTAGAATTTAGAAATCAATTATTACGTTTATATTAACATTTTTCATTAATGAGGTACATCATTTCAAATTAAAAAAAAACATAATTTGTTGACAAATAAGACTTCAGAAAATTGCAAATACATTTATCCACTATACATAAATTAGATGATCAGAAAACTAGAATTTAGAATTCAATATTAAGCCTTATATGAACATTTTTTAATCTCGGGGTACATAATTTCAAATTTATAAAAAACATAATTAGTTGATGAATAAGACTTGAGTGAATTGCAAATATATTAGTCACCTATGGATAGATTAGTTGTACGCAAAACTAGAATTTAGAAGTCAATAAATACGTTGATATTAACATTTTCATTGTTGGGGTACATCATTTCAAATTAAAAAAATATATAATTTGTTGACGAATAAGACTTCAGACAGTTGCAGATACATTTTTCAACAATAGATAAACTAGTTGATCTGCGAACTAGAATTTAAAACTCAAATATAAGGCTTATATTAACATTTTTCATTATTGGGGTAAATCATTTTAAATTAAAAAAAAACATAATTTGTTGACGAATAGTACTTCAGAAAATTGCAAATACATTTATCCACTATACATAAACTAGATGATCAGAAAACTAGAATTAAGAACTTAATATTAACGCTTATATGAACATTTTTTAGTCTTGGGGTACATAATTTCAAATTTATAAAAAACATAATTAGTTGATGAAGTAGACTTAAGTCAATTGCAAATAAATTAGTCACCTATAGATAGATTAGTTGTACGCAAAACTAGAATTTAGAAATCAATAAATACGTTGATATTAACATTTTCATTGTTGAAGTACATCATTTCAAATTAAAAAAAAACATAATATGTTGATGAAAAAGACTTCAGACAATTGCAAATACATTGAGCACCTATATATAGATTAGATGAACCCAAAACTAGAATTTAGAAATCAATAATTACGTTAATATTAACGTTATTCATTGTTGGGGTACATAATTTCAAATTTATAAAAAACATTATTAGTTGACGAATAAGACTTCAGAAAATTGCAAATACATTTATCCACTATACATAAACTAGATGATCAGAAAACTAGAATTTAGAACTTAATATTAACGCTTATATGAACATTTTTTAGTCTTGGGGTACATAATTTCAAATTTATAAAAAACATAATAAGTTGATGAATAAGACTTCAGACAGTTGCAAATACATTATTCAACCTATAGATAGATTAGTTGTACGCAAAACTAGAATTTAGAAGTCATTAATTACGTTGATATTAACAATTTCATTGTTGGGGTACATCATTTCAAATTAAAAAAATACATTATATGTAGATGAAAAAGACTTCAGACAATTGCAAATACATTGAGCACCTATAAATAGATTAGATGAACCCAAAACTAGAATTTAGAAATCAATAATTACGTTAATATTAACGTTATTCATTGTTGGGGTACATAATTTCAAATTTATAAAAAACATAATTAGTTGATGAATTAGACTTAAGTCAATTGCAAATACATTATTCACCTATAGATAGATTAGTTGTACGCAAAACTAGAATTTAGAAATCAATAAATACGTTGATATTAACATTTTCATTGTTGGGGTACATCATTTCAAATTAAAAAAAAACATAATATGTTGATGAAAAAGACTTCAGGAAATTGCAAATACATTTATCCACTATACATAAACTAGATGATCATAAAACTAGAATTTAGAAGTCATTAAATACGTTGATATTAACATTTTCATTGTTGGGGTACATCATTTCAAATTAAAAAAAAACATAATATGTTGATGAAAAAGAATTCAGACAATTGCAAATACATTTTTCAACTACAGATAAACTAGTTAATCTGCGAACTAGAATTTAAAACTCATATATAAGGCTTATATTAACATTTTTCATTATTGGGGTAAATCATTTTAAATTAAAAAAAAACATACTTTGTTGACGAATAAGACTTCAGAAAATGGCAAATACATTTATCCACTATACATAAACTAGATGATCATAAAACTAGAATTTAGAAGTCATTAAATACGTTGATATTAACATTTTCATTGTTGGGGTACATCATTTCAAATTAAAAAAAAACATAATATGTTGATGAAAAAGAATTCAGACAATTGCAAATACATTTTTCAACTACAGATAAACTAGTTAATCTGCGAACTAGAATTTAAAACTCATGTATAAGGCTTATATTAACATTTTTCATTATTGGGGTAAATCATTTTAAATTAAAAAAAAACATAATTTGTTGACGAATAGTACTTCAGAAAATTGCAAATACATTTATCCACTATACATAAACTAGATGATCAGAAAACTAGAATTAAGAACTTAATATTAACGCTTATATGAACATTTTTTAGTCTTGGGGTACATAATTTCAAATTTATAAAAAACATAATTAGTTGATGAAGTAGACTTAAGTCAATTGCAAATAAATTAGTCACCTATAGATAGATTAGTTGTACGCAAAACTAGAATTTAGAAATCAATAAATACGTTGATATTAACATTTTCATTGTTGAAGTACATCATTTCAAATTAAAAAAAAACATAATATGTTGATGAAAAAGACTTCAGACAATTGCAAATACATTGAGCACCTATATATAGATTAGATGAACCCAAAACTAGAATTTAGAAATCAATAATTACGTTAATATTAACGTTATTCATTGTTGGGGTACATAATTTCAAATTTATAAAAAACATTATTAGTTGACGAATAAGACTTCAGAAAATTGCAAATACATTTATCCACTATACATAAACTAGATGATCATAAAACTAGAATTTAGAAGTCATTAAATACGTTGATATTAACATTTTCATTGTTGGGGTACATCATTTCAAATTAAAAAAATATATAATTTATTGACGAATAAGACTTCAGACAGTTGCAGATACATTTTTCAACAATAGATAAACTAGTTGATCTGCGAACTAGAATTTAAAACTCAAATATAAGGCTTATATTAACATTTTTCATTATTGGGGTAAATCATTTTAAATTAAAAAAAAACATAATTTGTTGACGAATAGTACTTCAGAAAATTGCAAATACATTTATCCACTATACATAAACTAGATGATCAGAAAACTAGAATTAAGAACTTAATATTAACGCTTATATGAACATTTTTTAGTCTTGGGGTACATAATTTCAAATTTATAAAAAACATAATTAGTTGATGAAGTAGACTTAAGTCAATTGCAAATAAATTAGTCACCTATAGATAGATTAGTTGTACGCAAAACTAGAATTTAGAAATCAATAAATACGTTGATATTAACATTTTCATTGTTGGGGTACATCATTTCAAATTAAAAAAAAATATAATATGTTGATGAAAAAGACTTCAGACAATTGCAAATACATTGGGCACCTATATATAGATTAGATGAACCCAAAACTAGAATTTAGAAATCCATAATTACGTTAATATTAACGTTATTCATTGTTGGGGTACATAATTTCAAATTTATAAAAAACATAATTAGTTGATGAATTAGACTTAAGTCAATTGCAAATACATTATTCACCTATAGATAGATTAGTTTTACGCAAAACTAGAATTTAGAAATCAATAAATACGTTGATATTAACATTTTCATTGTTGGGGTACATCATTTCAAATTAAAAAAAAACATAATATGTTGATGAAAAAGAATTCAGACAATTGCAAATACATTTTTCAACTACAGATAAACTAGTTAATCTGCGAACTAGAATTTAAAACTCAAATATAAGGCTTATATTAACATTTTTCATTATTGGGGTAAATCATTTTAAATTAAAAAAAAACATACTTTGTTGACGAATAAGACTTCAGAAAATGGCAAATACATTTATCCACTATACATAAACTAGATGATCATAAAACTAGAATTTAGAAGTCATTAATTACGTTGATATTAACATTTTCATTGTTGAAGTACATCATTTCAAATTAAAAAAAAACATAATATGTTGATGAAAAAGACTTCAGACAATTGCAAATACATTGAGCACCTATATATAGATTAGATGAACCCAAAACTCGAATTTAGAAATCAATAATTACGTTAATATTAACGTTATTCATTGTTGGGGTACATAATTTCAAATTTATAAAAAACATTATTAGTTGACGAATAAGACTTCAGAAAATTGCAAATACATTTATCCACTATACATAAACTAGATGATCAGAAAACTAGAATTTAGAACTTAATATTAACGCTTATATGAACATTTTTTAGTCTTGGGGTACATAATTTCAAATTTATAAAAAACATAATAAGTTGATGAATAAGACTTCAGACAGTTGCAAATACATTATTCAACCTATAGATAGATTAGTTGTACGCAAAACTAGAATTTAGAAGTCATTAATTACGTTGATATTAACAATTTCATTGTTGGGGTACATCATTTCAAATTAAAAAAATACATTATATGTAGATGAAAAAGACTTCAGACAATTGCAAATACATTGTGCACCTATAAATAGATTAGATGAACCCAAAACTAGAATTTAGAAATCAATAATTACGTTAATATTAACGTTATTCATTGTTGGGGTACATAATTTCAAATTTATAAAAAACATAATTAGTTGATGAATTAGACTTAAGTCAATTGCAAATACATTATTCACCTATAGATAGATTAGTTGTACGCAATCTAGAATTTAGAAATCAATAAATACGTTGATATTAACATTTTCATTGTTGGGGTACATCATTTCAAATTAAAAAAAAACATAATATGTTGATGAAAAAGACTTCAGGAAATTGCAAATACATTTATCCACTATACATAAACTAGATGATCATAAAACTAGAATTTAGAAGTCATTAAATACGTTGATATTAACATTTTCATTGTTGGGGTACATCATTTCAAATTAAAAAAAAACATAATATGTTGATGAAAAAGAATTCAGACAATTGCAAATACATTTATCCACTATACATAAATTAGATGATCAGAAAACTAGAATTTAGAATTCAATATTAAGCCTTATATGAACATTTTTTAATCTAGGGGTACATAATTTCAAATTTATAAAAAACATAATTAGTTGATGAATAAGACTTGAGTGAATTGCAAATATATTAGTCACCTATGGATAGATTAGTTGTACGCAAAACTAGAATTTAGAAGTCAATAAATACGTTGATATTAACATTTTCATTGTTGGGGTACATCATTTCAAATTAAAAAAATATATAATTTGTTGACGAATAAGACTTCAGACAGTTGAAGATACATTTTTCAACAATAGATAAACTAGTTGATCTGCGAACTAGAATTTAAAACTCAAATATAAGGCTTATATTAACATTTTTCATTATTGGGGTAAATCATTTTAAATTAAAAAAAAACATAATTTGTTGACGAATAGTACTTCAGAAAATTGCAAATACATTTATCCACTATACATAAACTAGATGATCAGAAAACTAGAATTTAGAACTTAATATTAACGCTTATATGAACATTTTTTAGTCCTGGGGTACATAATTTCAAATTTATAAAAAACATAATAAGTTGATGAATAAGACTTCAGACAGTTGCAGATACATTTTTCAACTATAGATAAACTAGTTGATCTGTTCACTAGAATTTAGAAGTCATTAATTACGTTGATATTAACAATTTCATTGTTGAGGTACATCATTTCAAATTAAAAAAAAAAACATAATATGTTGACGAATAAGACTTCAGACAGTTGCAGATACATTTATCCACTATACATAAACTAGATGATCAGAAAACTAGAATTTAGAAGTCATTAATTACGTTGATATTAACATTTTAATTTTTGGGGTACATCATTTCAAATTAAAAAAATATATAATTTGTTGACGACTAAGACTTCAGACAATTGCAAATACATTTATCCACTATACATAAATTAGATGATCAGAAAACTAGAATTAAGAACTTAATATTAACGATTATATGAACATTTTTTAGTCTTGGGGTACATAATTTCAAATTTATAAAAAACATAATTAGTTGATGAAGTAGACTTAAGTCAATTGCAAATAAATTAGTCACCTATGGATAGATTAGTTGTACGCAAAACTAGAATTTAGAAGTCAATAAATACGTTGATATTAACATTTTCATTGTTGGGGTACATCATTTCAAATTAAAAAAATATATAATTTATTGACGAATAAGACTTCAGACAGTTGCAGATACATTTTTCAACAATAGATAAACTAGTTGATCTGCGAACTAGAATTTAAAACTCAAATATAAGGCTTATATTAACATTTTTCATTATTGGGGTAAATCATTTTAAATTAAAAAAAAACATAATATGTTGATGAAAAAGACTTCAGACAATTGCAAATACATTGGGCACCTATATATAGATTAGATGAACCCAAAACTAGAATTTAGAAATCCATAATTACGTTAATATTAACGTTATTCATTGTTGGGGTACATAATTTCAAATTTATAAAAAACATAATTAGTTGATGAATTAGACTTAAGTCAATTGCAAATACATTATTCACCTATAGATAGATTAGTTGTACGCAAAACTAGAATTTAGAAATCAATAAATACGTTGATATTAACATTTTCATTTTTGGGGTACATCATTTCAAATTAAAAAAAAACATAATATGTTGATGAAAAAGAATTCAGACAATTGCAAATACATTTTTCAACTACAGATAAACTAGTTAATCTGCGAACTAGAATTTAAAACTCAAATATAAGGCTTATATTAACATTTTTCATTATTGGGGTAAATCATTTTAAATTAAAAAAAAACATACTTTGTTGACGAATAAGACTTCAGAAAATGGCAAATACATTTATCCACTATACATAAACTAGATGATCATAAAACTAGAATTTAGAAGTCATTAATTACGTTGATATTAACATTTTAATTTTTGGGGTACATCATTTCAAATTAAAAAAATATATAATTTGTTGACGACTAAGACTTCAGACAATTGCAAATACATTGAGCACCTATGGATAGATTAGTTGAACCCAAAACTAGAATTTAGAAATCAATTATTACGTTTATATTAACATTTTTCATTAATGGGGTACATCATTTCAAATTAAAAAAAAACATAATTTGTTGACGAATAAGACTTCAGAAAATTGCAAATACATTTATCCACTATACATAAATTAGATGATCAGAAAACTAGAATTTAGAATTCAATATTAAGCCTTATATGAACATTTTTTAATATCGGGGTACATAATTTCAAATTTATAAAAAACATAATTAGTTGATGAATAAGACTTGAGTGAATTGCAAATATATTAGTCACCTATGGATAGATTAGTTGTACGCAAAACTAGAATTTAGAAGTCAATAAATACGTTGATATTAACATTTTCATTGTTGGGGTACATCATTTCAAATTAAAAAAATATATAATTTGTTGACGAATAAGACTTCAGACACTTGCAGATACATTTTTCAACAATAGATAAACTAGTTGATCTGCGAACTAGAATTTAAAACTCAAATATAAGGCTTATATTAACATTTTTCATTATTGGGGTAAATCATTTTAAATTAAAAAAAAACATAATTTGTTGACGAATATTACTTCAGAAAATTGCAAATACATTTATCCACTATACATAAACTAGATGATCAGAAAACTAGAATTAAGAACTTAATATTAACGCTTATATGAACATTTTTTAGTCTTGGGGTACATAATTTCAAATTTATAAAAAACATAATTAGTTGATGAAGTAGACTTAAGTCAATTGCAAATAAATTAGTCACCTATAGATAGATTAGTTGTACGCAAAACTAGAATTTAGAAATCAATAAATACGTTGATATTAACATTTTCATTGTTGAAGTACATCATTTCAAATTAAAAAAAAACATAATATGTTGATGAAAAAGACTTCAGACAATTGCAAATACATTGAGAACCTAAAGATAGATTAGTTGAACCCAAAACTAGGTTTAAGAACTCAATTATTACGTTTATATTAACATTTTTCATTAATGGGGTACATCATTTCAAATTAAACATAATTTGTTGACGAATAACACTCCAGACAATTGCAAATACATTTATCCACGATACATAAACTAGATGATCAGAAAACTAGAATTTAGAACTCAATATTAACGCTTATATGAACATTTTTTGGTCTTGGGGTACATCATTTCAAATAAAAAAAATACATTATATGTAGATGAAAAAGACTTCAGACAATTGCAAATACATTGAGCACCTATAAATAGATTAGATGAACCCAAAACTAGAATTTAGAAAACAATAATTACGTTAATATTAACGTTATTCATTGTTGGGGTACATAATTTCAAATTTATAAAAAACATAATTAGTTGATGAATTAGACTTAAGTCAATTGCAAATACATTATTCACCTATAGATAGATTAGTTGTACGCAAAACTAGAATTAAGAAATCAATAAATACGTTGATATTAACATTTTCATTGTTGGGGTACATCATTTCAAATTAAAAAAAAACATAATATGTTGATGAAAAAGACTTCAGAAAATTGCAAATACATTTATCCACTATACATAAACTAGATGATCATAAAACTAGAATTTAGAAGTCATTAATTACGTTGATATTAACATTTTAATTTTTGGGGTACATCATTTCAAATTAAAAAAATATATAATTTGTTGACGACTAAGACTTCAGAAAATTGCAAATACATTTATCCACTATACATAAATTAGATGATCAGAAAACTAGAATTTAGAATTCAATATTAAGCCTTATATGAACATTTTTTAATCTCGGGGTACATAATTTCAAATTTATAAAAAACATAATTAGTTGATGAATTAGACTTAAGTCAATTGCAAATACATTATTCACCTATAGATAGATTAGTTGTACGCAAAACTAGAATTTAGAAATCAATAAATACGTTGATATTAACATTTTCATTGTTGGGGTACATCATTTCAAATTAAAAAAAAACATAATATGTTGATGAAAAAGACTTCAGAAAATTGCAAATACATTTATCCACTATACATAAACTAGATGATCAGAAAACTAGAATTTAGAACATAATATTAACGCTTATATGAAAATTTTTAGTCTTGGGGTACATAATTTCAAATTTATAAAAAACATAATTAGTTGATGAATAAGACTTCAGACAGTTGCAGATACATTTTTCAACTATAGATAAACAAATTGATCTGAACACTAGAATTTAGAAGTCATTAATTACGTTAATATTAACAAATTCATTGTTGAGGTACATATTTCAAATTAAAAAAAAAACATAATTTGCTGACGAATAACACTTCAGAGAATTGCAAATACTTTTATCCACGATACATAAACTAGATGATCAGAAAACTAGAATTTAGAACTCAATATTAACGCTTATATGAACATTTTTTGGTCTTGGGGTACATCATTTCAAATTAAAAAAATACATTATATGTTGATGAAAAAGACTTCTGACAATTGCAAATACATTGAGCACCTATAAATAGATTAGATGAACCCAAAACTATAAACTAGAAATCAATAATTACGTTAATATTAACGTTATTCATTAATGGGGGACATCATTTCAAATTAAATAAAAACATAATATGTTGAAGAATAACACTTTAGTCAATTGCAAATACATTATTCACCTATAGATAGATTAGTTGTACGCAAAACTATAAACTAGAAATCAATAATTACGTTAATATTAACGTTATTCATTAATGGGGGACATCATTTCAAATTAAATAAAAACATAATATGTTGAAGAATAAGACTTCAGAAAATTGCAAATACATTTATCCACTATACATAAACTAGATGATCATAAAACTAGAATTTAGAAGTCATTAATTACGTTGATATTAACATTTTAATTTTTGGGGTACATCATTTCAAATTAAAAAATATATAATTTGTTGACGACTAAGACTTCAGACAATTGCAAATACATTGAGCACCTATGGATAGATTAATTGAACCCAAAACTAGAATTTAGAAATTAATTATTACGTTTATATTAACATTTTTCATTAATGGGGTACATCATTTCAAATTAAAAAAAAACATAATTTGTTGACGAATAAGACTTAAGTCAATTGCGAATAAATTAGTCACCTATAGATAGATTAGTTGTACGCGAAACTAGAATTAAGAAGTCAATAAATACGTTGATATTAACATTTTCATTGTTGGGGTACATCATTTCAAATTAAAAAAATATATAATTTGTTGACGACTAAGACTTCAGACAATTGCAAATACATTGAGCACCTATGGATAGATTAGTTGAACCCAAAACTAGAAATTAGAACTCAATTATTACGTTTATATTAACATTTTTCATTAATGGGGTACATCATTTCAAATTAAAAAAAAACATAATTTGTTGACGAATAATACTTCAGAAAATTGCAAATACATTTATCCACTATACATAAATTAGATGATCAGAAAACTAGAAATTAGAATTCAATATTAAGCCTTAAATAAACATTTTTTAATCTCGGGGTACATAATTTCAAATTTATAAAAAACATAATTAGTTGATGAATAAGACTTAAGTCAATTGCAAATACATTAGTCACCTATGGATAGATTAGTTGTACGCAAAACTGGAATTTAGAAGTCAATAAATACGTTGATATTAACATTTTCATTGTTGGGGTACATCATTTCAAATTAAAAAAATATATAATTTGTTGACGAATAAGACTTCAGACAGTTGCAGATACATTTTTCAACTATAGATAAACTACTTGATCTGCGAACTAGAATTTAAAACTCAAATATAAGGCTTTTATTAACATTTTTCATTATTGGGGTAAATCATATTAAATTAAAAAAAAACATAATTTGTTGACGAATAGTACTTCAGAAAATTGCAAATACATTTATCCACTATACATAAACTAGATGATCAGAAAACTAGAATTTAGAACATAATATTAACGCTTATATGAACATTTTTTGGTCTTGGGGTACATCATTTCAAATTAAAAAAAAAACATAATATGTTGATGAAAAAGACTTCTGACAATTGCAAATACATTGAGCACCTATAAATAGATTAGATGAACCCAAAACTATAAACTAGAAATCAATAATTACGTTAATATTAAAGTTATTCATTAATGGGGGACATCATTTCAAATTAAATAAAAACATAATATGTTGAAGAATAAGACTTTAGTCAATTGCAAATACATTATTCACCTATAGATAGATTAGTTGTACGCAAAACTAGAATTTAGAAATCAATAATTACGTTAATATTAACGTTATTCATTGTTGGGGTACATAATTTCAAATTAAAAAAATACATTATATGTTGATGAAAAAGACTTCAGACAATTGCAAATACATTGAGCACCTATGGATAGATTAGTTGAACCCAAAACTAGAATTTAGAACTCAATTATTACGTTTATATTAACATTTTTCATAATTGGGGTAAATCATTTCAAATTAAAAAAATACATTATATGTAGATGAAAAAGACTTCAGACAATTGCAAATACATTGAGCACCTATAAATAGATTAGATGAACCCAAAACTAGAATTTAGAAATCAATAAATACGTTGATATTAACATTTTCATTGTTGGGGTACATCATTTCAAATTAAAAAAAAACATAATATGTTGATGAAAAAGACTTCAGAAAATTGCAAATACATTTATCCACTATACATAAACTAGATGATCATAAAACTAGAATTTAGAAGTCATTAATTACGTTGATATTAACATTTTAATTTTTGGGGTACATCATTTCAAATTAAAAAAATATATAATTTGTTGACGACTAAGACTTCAGAAAATTGCAAATACATTTATCCACTATACATAAATTAGATGATCAGAAAACTAGAAATTAGAATTCAATATTAAGCCTTAAATAAACATTTTTTAATCTCGGGGTACATAATTTCAAATTTATAAAAAACATAATTAGTTGATGAATAAGACTTAAGTCAATTGCAAATACATTAGTCACCTATGGATAGATTAGTTGTACGCAAAACTGGAATTTAGAAGTCAATAAATACGTTGATATTAACATTTTCATTGTTGGGGTACATCATTTCAAATTAAAAAAATATATAATTTGTTGACGAATAAGACTTCAGACAGTTGCAGATACATTTTTCAACTATAGATAAACTACTTGATCTGCGAACTAGAATTTAAAACTCAAATATAAGGCTTTTATTAACATTTTTCATTATTGGGGTAAATCATATTAAATTAAAAAAAAACATAATTTGTTGACGAATAGTACTTCAGAAAATTGCAAATACATTTATCCACTATACATAAACTAGATGATCAGAAAACTAGAATTTAGAACATAATATTAACGCTTATATGAACATTTTTTGGTCTTGGGGTACATCATTTCAAATTAAAAAAAAAACATAATATGTTGATGAAAAAGACTTCTGACAATTGCAAATACATTGAGCACCTATAAATAGATTAGATGAACCCAAAACTATAAACTAGAAATCAATAATTACGTTAATATTAAAGTTATTCATTAATGGGGGACATCATTTCAAATTAAATAAAAACATAATATGTTGAAGAATAAGACTTTAGTCAATTGCAAATACATTATTCACCTATAGATAGATTAGTTGTACGCGAAACTAGAATTAAGAAGTCAATAAATACGTTGATATTAACATTTTCATTGTTGGGGTACATCATTTCAAATTAAAAAAATATATAATTTGTTGACGACTAAGACTTCAGACAATTGCAAATACATTGAGCACCTATGGATAGATTAGTTGAACCCAAAACTAGAAATTAGAACTCAATTATTACGTTTATATTAACATTTTTCATTAATGGGGTACATCATTTCAAATTAAAAAAAAACATAATTTGTTGACGAATAATACTTCAGAAAATTGCAAATACATTTATCCACTATACATAAATTAGATGATCAGAAAACTAGAAATTAGAATTCAATATTAAGCCTTAAATAAACATTTTTTAATCTCGGGGTACATAATTTCAAATTTATAAAAAACATAATTAGTTGATGAATAAGACTTAAGTCAATTGCAAATACATTAGTCACCTATGGATAGATTAGTTGTACGCAAAACTGGAATTTAGAAGTCAATAAATACGTTGATATTAACATTTTCATTGTTGGGGTACATCATTTCAAATTAAAAAAATATATAATTTGTTGACGAATAAGACTTCAGACAGTTGCAGATACATTTTTCAACTATAGATAAACTACTTGATCTGCGAACTAGAATTTAAAACTCAAATATAAGGCTTTTATTAACATTTTTCATTATTGGGGTAAATCATATTAAATTAAAAAAAAACATAATTTGTTGACGAATAGTACTTCAGAAAATTGCAAATACATTTATCCACTATACATAAACTAGATGATCAGAAAACTAGAATTTAGAACATAATATTAACGCTTATATGAACATTTTTTGGTCTTGGGGTACATCATTTCAAATTAAAAAAAAAACATAATATGTTGATGAAAAAGACTTCTGACAATTGCAAATACATTGAGCACCTATAAATAGATTAGATGAACCCAAAACTATAAACTAGAAATCAATAATTACGTTAATATTAAAGTTATTCATTAATGGGGGACATCATTTCAAATTAAATAAAAACATAATATGTTGAAGAATAAGACTTTAGTCAATTGCAAATACATTATTCACCTATAGATAGATTAGTTGTACGCAAAACTAGAATTTAGAAATCAATAATTACGTTAATATTAACGTTATTCATTGTTGGGGTACATAATTTCAAATTAAAAAAATACATTATATGTTGATGAAAAAGACTTCAGACAATTGCAAATACATTGAGCACCTATGGATAGATTAGTTGAACCCAAAACTAGAATTTAGAACTCAATTATTACGTTTATATTAACATTTTTCATAATTGGGGTAAATCATTTCAAATTAAAAAAATACATTATATGTAGATGAAAAAGACTTCAGACAATTGCAAATACATTGAGCACCTATAAATAGATTAGATGAACCCAAAACTAGAATTTAGAAATCAATAATTACGTTAATATTAACGTTATTCATTGTTGGGGTACATAATTTCAAATTTATAAAAAACATAATTAGTTGATGAATTAGACTTAAGTCAATTGCAAATACATTATTCACCTATAGATAGATTAGTTGTACGCAAAACTAGAATTTAGAAATCAATAAATACGTTGATATTAACATTTTCATTGTTGGGGTACATCATTTCAAATTAAAAAAAAACATAATATGTTGATGAAAAAGACTTCAGAAAATTGCAAATACATTTATCCACTATACATAAACTAGATGATCATAAAACTAGAATTTAGAAGTCATTAATTACGTTGATATTAACATTTTAATTTTTGGGGTACATCATTTCAAATTAAAAAAATATATAATTTGTTGACGACTAAGACTTCAGAAAATTGCAAATACATTTATCCACTATACATAAATTAGATGATCAGAAAACTAGAATTTAGAATTCAATATTAAGCCTTATATGAACATTTTTTAATCTCGGGGTACATAATTTCAAATTTATAAAAAACATAATTAGTTGATGAATAAGACTTTAGTCAATTGCGAATAAATTAGTCACCTATAGATAGATTAGTTGTACGCGAAACTAGAATTAAGAAGTCAATAAATACGTTGATATTAACATTTTCATTGTTGGGGTACATCATTTCAAATTAAAAAAATATATAATTTGTTGACGACTAAGACTTCAGACAATTGCAAATACATTGAGCACCTATGGATAGATTAGTTGAACCCAAAACTAGAAATTAGAACTCAATTATTACGTTTATATTAACATTTTTCATTAATGGGGTACATCATTTCAAATTAAAAAAAAACATAATTTGTTGACGAATAATACTTCAGAAAATTGCAAATACATTTATCCACTATACATAAATTAGATGATCAGAAAACTAGAAATTAGAATTCAATATTAAGCCTTAAATAAACATTTTTTAATCTCGGGGTACATAATTTCAAATTTATAAAAAACATAATTAGTTGATGAATAAGACTTAAGTCAATTGCAAATACATTAGTCACCTATGGATAGATTAGTTGTCCGCAAAACTGGAATTTAGAAGTCAATAAATACGTTGATATTAACATTTTTATTGTTGGGGTACATCATTTCAAATTAAAAAAATATATAATTTGTTGACGAATAAGACTTCAGACAGTTGCAGATACATTTTTCAACTATAGATAAACTAGTTGATCTGCGAACTAGAATTTAAAACTCAAATATAAGGCTTATATTAACATTTTTCATTATTGGGGTAAATCATTTTAAATTAAAAAAAAACATAATTTGTTGACGAATAGTACTTCAGAAAATTGCAAATACATTTATCCACTATACATAAACTAGATGATCAGAAAACTAGAATTTAGAACATAATATTAACGCTTATATGAAAATTTTTTGTCTTGGGGTACATAATTTCAAATTTATAAAAAACATAATTAGTTGATGAATAAGACTTCAGACAGTTGCAGATACATTTTTCAACTATAGATAAACTAATTGATCTGAACACTAGAATTTAGAAGTCATTAATTACGTTAATATTAACAATTTCATTGTTGAGGTACATATTTCAAATTAAAAAAAAAACATAATATGTTAATGAATAAGACTTCAGACAATTGCAAATACATTGAGCACCTATGGATAGATTAGTTGAACCCAAAACTAGAAATTAGAACTCAATTATTACGTTTATATTAACATTTTTCATTAATGGGGTACATCATTTCAAATTAAAAAAAAACATAATTTGTTGACGAATAATACTTCAGAAAATTGCAAATACATTTATCCACTATACATAAATTAGATGATCAGAAAACTAGAAATTAGAATTCAATATTAAGCCTTAAATAAACATTTTTTAATCTCGGGGTACATAATTTCAAATTTATAAAAAACATAATTAGTTGATGAATAAGACTTAAGTCAATTGCAAATACATTAGTCACCTATGGATAGATTAGTTGTACGCAAAACTGGAATTTAGAAGTCAATAAATACGTTGATATTAACATTTTCATTGTTGGGGTACATCATTTCAAATTAAAAAAATATATAATTTGTTGACGAATAAGACTTCAGACAGTTGCAGATACATTTTTCAACTATAGATAAACTACTTGATCTGCGAACTAGAATTTAAAACTCAAATATAAGGCTTTTATTAACATTTTTCATTATTGGGGTAAATCATATTAAATTAAAAAAAAACATAATTTGTTGACGAATAGTACTTCAGAAAATTGCAAATACATTTATCCACTATACATAAACTAGATGATCAGAAAACTAGAATTTAGAACATAATATTAACGCTTATATGAACATTTTTTGGTCTTGGGGTACATCATTTCAAATTAAAAAAAAAACATAATATGTTGATGAAAAAGACTTCTGACAATTGCAAATACATTGAGCACCTATAAATAGATTAGATGAACCCAAAACTATAAACTAGAAATCAATAATTACGTTAATATTAAAGTTATTCATTAATGGGGGACATCATTTCAAATTAAATAAAAACATAATATGTTGAAGAATAAGACTTTAGTCAATTGCAAATACATTATTCACCTATAGATAGATTAGTTGTACGCGAAACTAGAATTAAGAAGTCAATAAATACGTTGATATTAACATTTTCATTGTTGGGGTACATCATTTCAAATTAAAAAAATATATAATTTGTTGACGACTAAGACTTCAGACAATTGCAAATACATTGAGCACCTATGGATAGATTAGTTGAACCCAAAACTAGAAATTAGAACTCAATTATTACGTTTATATTAACATTTTTCATTAATGGGGTACATCATTTCAAATTAAAAAAAAACATAATTTGTTGACGAATAATACTTCAGAAAATTGCAAATACATTTATCCACTATACATAAATTAGATGATCAGAAAACTAGAAATTAGAATTCAATATTAAGCCTTAAATAAACATTTTTTAATCTCGGGGTACATAATTTCAAATTTATAAAAAACATAATTAGTTGATGAATAAGACTTAAGTCAATTGCAAATACATTAGTCACCTATGGATAGATTAGTTGTACGCAAAACTGGAATTTAGAAGTCAATAAATACGTTGATATTAACATTTTCATTGTTGGGGTACATCATTTCAAATTAAAAAAATATATAATTTGTTGACGAATAAGACTTCAGACAGTTGCAGATACATTTTTCAACTATAGATAAACTACTTGATCTGCGAACTAGAATTTAAAACTCAAATATAAGGCTTTTATTAACATTTTTCATTATTGGGGTAAATCATATTAAATTAAAAAAAAACATAATTTGTTGACGAATAGTACTTCAGAAAATTGCAAATACATTTATCCACTATACATAAACTAGATGATCAGAAAACTAGAATTTAGAACATAATATTAACGCTTATATGAACATTTTTTGGTCTTGGGGTACATCATTTCAAATTAAAAAAAAAACATAATATGTTGATGAAAAAGACTTCTGACAATTGCAAATACATTGAGCACCTATAAATAGATTAGATGAACCCAAAACTATAAACTAGAAATCAATAATTACGTTAATATTAAAGTTATTCATTAATGGGGGACATCATTTCAAATTAAATAAAAACATAATATGTTGAAGAATAAGACTTTAGTCAATTGCAAATACATTATTCACCTATAGATAGATTAGTTGTACGCAAAACTAGAATTTAGAAATCAATAATTACGTTAATATTAACGTTATTCATTGTTGGGGTACATAATTTCAAATTAAAAAAATACATTATATGTTGATGAAAAAGACTTCAGACAATTGCAAATACATTGAGCACCTATGGATAGATTAGTTGAACCCAAAACTAGAATTTAGAACTCAATTATTACGTTTATATTAACATTTTTCATAATTGGGGTAAATCATTTCAAATTAAAAAAATACATTATATGTAGATGAAAAAGACTTCAGACAATTGCAAATACATTGAGCACCTATAAATAGATTAGATGAACCCAAAACTAGAATTTAGAAATCAATAATTACGTTAATATTAACGTTATTCATTGTTGGGGTACATAATTTCAAATTTATAAAAAACATAATTAGTTGATGAATTAGACTTAAGTCAATTGCAAATACATTATTCACCTATAGATAGATTAGTTGTACGCAAAACTAGAATTTAGAAATCAATAAATACGTTGATATTAACATTTTCATTGTTGGGGTACATCATTTCAAATTAAAAAAAAACATAATATGTTGATGAAAAAGACTTCAGAAAATTGCAAATACATTTATCCACTATACATAAACTAGATGATCATAAAACTAGAATTTAGAAGTCATTAATTACGTTGATATTAACATTTTAATTTTTGGGGTACATCATTTCAAATTAAAAAAATATATAATTTGTTGACGACTAAGACTTCAGAAAATTGCAAATACATTTATCCACTATACATAAATTAGATGATCAGAAAACTAGAATTTAGAATTCAATATTAAGCCTTATATGAACATTTTTTAATCTCGGGGTACATAATTTCAAATTTATAAAAAACATAATTAGTTGATGAATAAGACTTTAGTCAATTGCGAATAAATTAGTCACCTATAGATAGATTAGTTGTACGCGAAACTAGAATTAAGAAGTCAATAAATACGTTGATATTAACATTTTCATTGTTGGGGTACATCATTTCAAATTAAAAAAATATATAATTTGTTGACGACTAAGACTTCAGACAATTGCAAATACATTGAGCACCTATGGATAGATTAGTTGAACCCAAAACTAGAAATTAGAACTCAATTATTACGTTTATATTAACATTTTTCATTAATGGGGTACATCATTTCAAATTAAAAAAAAACATAATTTGTTGACGAATAATACTTCAGAAAATTGCAAATACATTTATCCACTATACATAAATTAGATGATCAGAAAACTAGAAATTAGAATTCAATATTAAGCCTTAAATAAACATTTTTTAATCTCGGGGTACATAATTTCAAATTTATAAAAAACATAATTAGTTGATGAATAAGACTTAAGTCAATTGCAAATACATTAGTCACCTATGGATAGATTAGTTGTCCGCAAAACTGGAATTTAGAAGTCAATAAATACGTTGATATTAACATTTTTATTGTTGGGGTACATCATTTCAAATTAAAAAAATATATAATTTGTTGACGAATAAGACTTCAGACAGTTGCAGATACATTTTTCAACTATAGATAAACTAGTTGATCTGCGAACTAGAATTTAAAACTCAAATATAAGGCTTATATTAACATTTTTCATTATTGGGGTAAATCATTTTAAATTAAAAAAAAACATAATTTGTTGACGAATAGTACTTCAGAAAATTGCAAATACATTTATCCACTATACATAAACTAGATGATCAGAAAACTAGAATTTAGAACATAATATTAACGCTTATATGAAAATTTTTTGTCTTGGGGTACATAATTTCAAATTTATAAAAAACATAATTAGTTGATGAATAAGACTTCAGACAGTTGCAGATACATTTTTCAACTATAGATAAACTAATTGATCTGAACACTAGAATTTAGAAGTCATTAATTACGTTAATATTAACAATTTCATTGTTGAGGTACATATTTCAAATTAAAAAAAAAACATAATATGTTAATGAATAAGACTTCAGACAATTGCAAATACATTGAGCACCTATGGATAGATTAGTTGAACCCAAAACTAGAAATTAGAACTCAATTATTACGTTTATATTAACATTTTTCATTAATGGGGTACATCATTTCAAATTAAAAAAAAACATAATTTGTTGACGAATAATACTTCAGAAAATTGCAAATACATTTATCCACTATACATAAATTAGATGATCAGAAAACTAGAAATTAGAATTCAATATTAAGCCTTAAATAAACATTTTTTAATCTCGGGGTACATAATTTCAAATTTATAAAAAACATAATTAGTTGATGAATAAGACTTAAGTCAATTGCAAATACATTAGTCACCTATGGATAGATTAGTTGTACGCAAAACTGGAATTTAGAAGTCAATAAATACGTTGATATTAACATTTTCATTGTTGGGGTACATCATTTCAAATTAAAAAAATATATAATTTGTTGACGAATAAGACTTCAGACAGTTGCAGATACATTTTTCAACTATAGATAAACTACTTGATCTGCGAACTAGAATTTAAAACTCAAATATAAGGCTTTTATTAACATTTTTCATTATTGGGGTAAATCATATTAAATTAAAAAAAAACATAATTTGTTGACGAATAGTACTTCAGAAAATTGCAAATACATTTATCCACTATACATAAACTAGATGATCAGAAAACTAGAATTTAGAACATAATATTAACGCTTATATGAACATTTTTTGGTCTTGGGGTACATCATTTCAAATTAAAAAAAAAACATAATATGTTGATGAAAAAGACTTCTGACAATTGCAAATACATTGAGCACCTATAAATAGATTAGATGAACCCAAAACTATAAACTAGAAATCAATAATTACGTTAATATTAAAGTTATTCATTAATGGGGGACATCATTTCAAATTAAATAAAAACATAATATGTTGAAGAATAAGACTTTAGTCAATTGCAAATACATTATTCACCTATAGATAGATTAGTTGTACGCAAAACTAGAATTTAGAAATCAATAATTACGTTAATATTAACGTTATTCATTGTTGGGGTACATAATTTCAAATTAAAAAAATACATTATATGTTGATGAAAAAGACTTCAGACAATTGCAAATACATTGAGCACCTATGGATAGATTAGTTGAACCCAAAACTAGAATTTAGAACTCAATTATTACGTTTATATTAACATTTTTCATAATTGGGGTAAATCATTTCAAATTAAAAAAATACATTATATGTAGATGAAAAAGACTTCAGACAATTGCAAATACATTGAGCACCTATAAATAGATTAGATGAACCCAAAACTAGAATTTAGAAATCAATAAATACGTTGATATTAACATTTTCATTGTTGGGGTACATCATTTCAAATTAAAAAAAAACATAATATGTTGATGAAAAAGACTTCAGAAAATTGCAAATACATTTATCCACTATACATAAACTAGATGATCATAAAACTAGAATTTAGAAGTCATTAATTACGTTGATATTAACATTTTAATTTTTGGGGTACATCATTTCAAATTAAAAAAATATATAATTTGTTGACGACTAAGACTTCAGAAAATTGCAAATACATTTATCCACTATACATAAATTAGATGATCAGAAAACTAGAAATTAGAATTCAATATTAAGCCTTAAATAAACATTTTTTAATCTCGGGGTACATAATTTCAAATTTATAAAAAACATAATTAGTTGATGAATAAGACTTAAGTCAATTGCAAATACATTAGTCACCTATGGATAGATTAGTTGTCCGCAAAACTGGAATTTAGAAGTCAATAAATACGTTGATATTAACATTTTTATTGTTGGGGTACATCATTTCAAATTAAAAAAATATATAATTTGTTGACGAATAAGACTTCAGACAGTTGCAGATACATTTTTCAACTATAGATAAACTAGTTGATCTGCGAACTAGAATTTAAAACTCAAATATAAGGCTTATATTAACATTTTTCATTATTGGGGTAAATCATTTTAAATTAAAAAAAAACATAATTTGTTGACGAATAGTACTTCAGAAAATTGCAAATACATTTATCCACTATACATAAACTAGATGATCAGAAAACTAGAATTTAGAACATAATATTAACGCTTATATGAAAATTTTTTGTCTTGGGGTACATAATTTCAAATTTATAAAAAACATAATTAGTTGATGAATAAGACTTCAGACAGTTGCAGATACATTTTTCAACTATAGATAAACTAATTGATCTGAACACTAGAATTTAGAAGTCATTAATTACGTTAATATTAACAATTTCATTGTTGAGGTACATATTTCAAATTAAAAAAAAAACATAATATGTTAATGAATAAGACTTCAGACAATTGCAAATACATTGAGCACCTATGGATAGATTAGTTGAACCCAAAACTAGAAATTAGAACTCAATTATTACGTTTATATTAACATTTTTCATTAATGGGGTACATCATTTCAAATTAAAAAAAAACATAATTTGTTGACGAATAATACTTCAGAAAATTGCAAATACATTTATCCACTATACATAAATTAGATGATCAGAAAACTAGAAATTAGAATTCAATATTAAGCCTTAAATAAACATTTTTTAATCTCGGGGTACATAATTTCAAATTTATAAAAAACATAATTAGTTGATGAATAAGACTTAAGTCAATTGCAAATACATTAGTCACCTATGGATAGATTAGTTGTACGCAAAACTGGAATTTAGAAGTCAATAAATACGTTGATATTAACATTTTCATTGTTGGGGTACATCATTTCAAATTAAAAAAATATATAATTTGTTGACGAATAAGACTTCAGACAGTTGCAGATACATTTTTCAACTATAGATAAACTACTTGATCTGCGAACTAGAATTTAAAACTCAAATATAAGGCTTTTATTAACATTTTTCATTATTGGGGTAAATCATATTAAATTAAAAAAAAACATAATTTGTTGACGAATAGTACTTCAGAAAATTGCAAATACATTTATCCACTATACATAAACTAGATGATCAGAAAACTAGAATTTAGAACATAATATTAACGCTTATATGAACATTTTTTGGTCTTGGGGTACATCATTTCAAATTAAAAAAAAAACATAATATGTTGATGAAAAAGACTTCTGACAATTGCAAATACATTGAGCACCTATAAATAGATTAGATGAACCCAAAACTATAAACTAGAAATCAATAATTACGTTAATATTAAAGTTATTCATTAATGGGGGACATCATTTCAAATTAAATAAAAACATAATATGTTGAAGAATAAGACTTTAGTCAATTGCAAATACATTATTCACCTATAGATAGATTAGTTGTACGCAAAACTAGAATTTAGAAATCAATAATTACGTTAATATTAACGTTATTCATTGTTGGGGTACATAATTTCAAATTAAAAAAATACATTATATGTTGATGAAAAAGACTTCAGACAATTGCAAATACATTGAGCACCTATGGATAGATTAGTTGAACCCAAAACTAGAATTTAGAACTCAATTATTACGTTTATATTAACATTTTTCATAATTGGGGTAAATCATTTCAAATTAAAAAAATACATTATATGTAGATGAAAAAGACTTCAGACAATTGCAAATACATTGAGCACCTATAAATAGATTAGATGAACCCAAAACTAGAATTTAGAAATCAATAAATACGTTGATATTAACATTTTCATTGTTGGGGTACATCATTTCAAATTAAAAAAAAACATAATATGTTGATGAAAAAGACTTCAGAAAATTGCAAATACATTTATCCACTATACATAAACTAGATGATCATAAAACTAGAATTTAGAAGTCATTAATTACGTTGATATTAACATTTTAATTTTTGGGGTACATCATTTCAAATTAAAAAAATATATAATTTGTTGACGACTAAGACTTCAGAAAATTGCAAATACATTTATCCACTATACATAAATTAGATGATCAGAAAACTAGAAATTAGAATTCAATATTAAGCCTTAAATAAACATTTTTTAATCTCGGGGTACATAATTTCAAATTTATAAAAAACATAATTAGTTGATGAATAAGACTTAAGTCAATTGCAAATACATTAGTCACCTATGGATAGATTAGTTGTACGCAAAACTGGAATTTAGAAGTCAATAAATACGTTGATATTAACATTTTCATTGTTGGGGTACATCATTTCAAATTAAAAAAATATATAATTTGTTGACGAATAAGACTTCAGACAGTTGCAGATACATTTTTCAACTATAGATAAACTACTTGATCTGCGAACTAGAATTTAAAACTCAAATATAAGGCTTTTATTAACATTTTTCATTATTGGGGTAAATCATATTAAATTAAAAAAAAACATAATTTGTTGACGAATAGTACTTCAGAAAATTGCAAATACATTTATCCACTATACATAAACTAGATGATCAGAAAACTAGAATTTAGAACATAATATTAACGCTTATATGAACATTTTTTGGTCTTGGGGTACATCATTTCAAATTAAAAAAAAAACATAATATGTTGATGAAAAAGACTTCTGACAATTGCAAATACATTGAGCACCTATAAATAGATTAGATGAACCCAAAACTATAAACTAGAAATCAATAATTACGTTAATATTAAAGTTATTCATTAATGGGGGACATCATTTCAAATTAAATAAAAACATAATATGTTGAAGAATAAGACTTTAGTCAATTGCAAATACATTATTCACCTATAGATAGATTAGTTGTACGCGAAACTAGAATTAAGAAGTCAATAAATACGTTGATATTAACATTTTCATTGTTGGGGTACATCATTTCAAATTAAAAAAATATATAATTTGTTGACGACTAAGACTTCAGACAATTGCAAATACATTGAGCACCTATGGATAGATTAGTTGAACCCAAAACTAGAAATTAGAACTCAATTATTACGTTTATATTAACATTTTTCATTAATGGGGTACATCATTTCAAATTAAAAAAAAACATAATTTGTTGACGAATAATACTTCAGAAAATTGCAAATACATTTATCCACTATACATAAATTAGATGATCAGAAAACTAGAAATTAGAATTCAATATTAAGCCTTAAATAAACATTTTTTAATCTCGGGGTACATAATTTCAAATTTATAAAAAACATAATTAGTTGATGAATAAGACTTAAGTCAATTGCAAATACATTAGTCACCTATGGATAGATTAGTTGTACGCAAAACTGGAATTTAGAAGTCAATAAATACGTTGATATTAACATTTTCATTGTTGGGGTACATCATTTCAAATTAAAAAAATATATAATTTGTTGACGAATAAGACTTCAGACAGTTGCAGATACATTTTTCAACTATAGATAAACTACTTGATCTGCGAACTAGAATTTAAAACTCAAATATAAGGCTTTTATTAACATTTTTCATTATTGGGGTAAATCATATTAAATTAAAAAAAAACATAATTTGTTGACGAATAGTACTTCAGAAAATTGCAAATACATTTATCCACTATACATAAACTAGATGATCAGAAAACTAGAATTTAGAACATAATATTAACGCTTATATGAACATTTTTTGGTCTTGGGGTACATCATTTCAAATTAAAAAAAAAACATAATATGTTGATGAAAAAGACTTCTGACAATTGCAAATACATTGAGCACCTATAAATAGATTAGATGAACCCAAAACTATAAACTAGAAATCAATAATTACGTTAATATTAAAGTTATTCATTAATGGGGGACATCATTTCAAATTAAATAAAAACATAATATGTTGAAGAATAAGACTTTAGTCAATTGCAAATACATTATTCACCTATAGATAGATTAGTTGTACGCAAAACTAGAATTTAGAAATCAATAATTACGTTAATATTAACGTTATTCATTGTTGGGGTACATAATTTCAAATTAAAAAAATACATTATATGTTGATGAAAAAGACTTCAGACAATTGCAAATACATTGAGCACCTATGGATAGATTAGTTGAACCCAAAACTAGAATTTAGAACTCAATTATTACGTTTATATTAACATTTTTCATAATTGGGGTAAATCATTTCAAATTAAAAAAATACATTATATGTAGATGAAAAAGACTTCAGACAATTGCAAATACATTGAGCACCTATAAATAGATTAGATGAACCCAAAACTAGAATTTAGAAATCAATAATTACGTTAATATTAACGTTATTCATTGTTGGGGTACATAATTTCAAATTTATAAAAAACATAATTAGTTGATGAATTAGACTTAAGTCAATTGCAAATACATTATTCACCTATAGATAGATTAGTTGTACGCAAAACTAGAATTTAGAAATCAATAAATACGTTGATATTAACATTTTCATTGTTGGGGTACATCATTTCAAATTAAAAAAAAACATAATATGTTGATGAAAAAGACTTCAGAAAATTGCAAATACATTTATCCACTATACATAAACTAGATGATCATAAAACTAGAATTTAGAAGTCATTAATTACGTTGATATTAACATTTTAATTTTTGGGGTACATCATTTCAAATTAAAAAAATATATAATTTGTTGACGACTAAGACTTCAGAAAATTGCAAATACATTTATCCACTATACATAAATTAGATGATCAGAAAACTAGAATTTAGAATTCAATATTAAGCCTTATATGAACATTTTTTAATCTCGGGGTACATAATTTCAAATTTATAAAAAACATAATTAGTTGATGAATAAGACTTTAGTCAATTGCGAATAAATTAGTCACCTATAGATAGATTAGTTGTACGCGAAACTAGAATTAAGAAGTCAATAAATACGTTGATATTAACATTTTCATTGTTGGGGTACATCATTTCAAATTAAAAAAATATATAATTTGTTGACGACTAAGACTTCAGACAATTGCAAATACATTGAGCACCTATGGATAGATTAGTTGAACCCAAAACTAGAAATTAGAACTCAATTATTACGTTTATATTAACATTTTTCATTAATGGGGTACATCATTTCAAATTAAAAAAAAACATAATTTGTTGACGAATAATACTTCAGAAAATTGCAAATACATTTATCCACTATACATAAATTAGATGATCAGAAAACTAGAAATTAGAATTCAATATTAAGCCTTAAATAAACATTTTTTAATCTCGGGGTACATAATTTCAAATTTATAAAAAACATAATTAGTTGATGAATAAGACTTAAGTCAATTGCAAATACATTAGTCACCTATGGATAGATTAGTTGTCCGCAAAACTGGAATTTAGAAGTCAATAAATACGTTGATATTAACATTTTTATTGTTGGGGTACATCATTTCAAATTAAAAAAATATATAATTTGTTGACGAATAAGACTTCAGACAGTTGCAGATACATTTTTCAACTATAGATAAACTAGTTGATCTGCGAACTAGAATTTAAAACTCAAATATAAGGCTTATATTAACATTTTTCATTATTGGGGTAAATCATTTTAAATTAAAAAAAAACATAATTTGTTGACGAATAGTACTTCAGAAAATTGCAAATACATTTATCCACTATACATAAACTAGATGATCAGAAAACTAGAATTTAGAACATAATATTAACGCTTATATGAAAATTTTTTGTCTTGGGGTACATAATTTCAAATTTATAAAAAACATAATTAGTTGATGAATAAGACTTCAGACAGTTGCAGATACATTTTTCAACTATAGATAAACTAATTGATCTGAACACTAGAATTTAGAAGTCATTAATTACGTTAATATTAACAATTTCATTGTTGAGGTACATATTTCAAATTAAAAAAAAAACATAATATGTTAATGAATAAGACTTCAGACAATTGCAAATACATTGAGAACCTAAAGATAGATTAGTTGAACCCAAAACTACGTTTAAGAACTCAATTATTACGTTTATATTAACATTTTTCATTCATGGGGTACATCATTTCAAATTAAAAAAAAAAACATAATTTGCTGACGAATAACACTTCAGAGAATTGCAAATACTTTTATCCACGATACATAAACTAGATGATCAGAAAACTAGAATTTAGAACTCAATATTAACGCTTATATGAACATTTTTTGGTCTTGGGGTACATCATTTCAAATTAAAAAAATACATTATATGTTGATGAAAAAGACTTCTGACAATTGCAAACACATTGAGCACCTATAAATAGATTAGATGAACCCAAAACTATAAACTAGAAATCAATAATTACGTTAATATTAACGTTATTCATTAATGGGGGACATCATTTCAAATTAAATAAAAACATAATATGTTGAAGAATAAGACTTTAGTCAATTGCAAATACATTATTCACCTATAGATAGATTAGTTGTACGCAAAACTATAAACTAGAAATCAATAATTACGTTAATATTAACGTTATTCATTAATGGGGGACATCATTTCAAATTAAATAAAAACATAATATGTTGAAGAATAAGACTTTAGTCAATTGCGAATAAATTAGTCACCTATAGATAGATTAGTTGTACGCAAAACTAGAATTAAGAAGTCAATAAATACGTTGATATTAACATTTTCATTGTTGGGGTACATCATTTCAAATTAAAAAAATATATAATTTGTTGACGACTAAGACTCCAGACAATTGCAAATACATTGAGCACCTATGGATAGATTAGTTGAACCCAAAACTAGAATTTAGAACTCAATTATTACGTTTATATTAACATTTTCATTAATGGGGTACATCATTTCAAATTAAAAAAAAACATAATTTGTTGACGAATAAGACTTCAGAAAATTGCAAATACATTTATCCACTATACATAAATTAGATGATCAGAAAACTAGAATTTAGAACTCAATATTAAGCCTTATATGAACATTTTTTAGTCTCGGGGTACATAATTTCAAATTTATAAAAAACATAATTAGTTGATGAATAAGACTTTAGTCAATTGCAAATACATTAGTCACCTATAGATAGATTAGTTAAACCCAAAACTAGATTTTAGAACTCAATTATTACGTTGATATTAACATTTTCATTGTTGGGGTACATCATTTCAAATTAAAAAAATACATTATATGTTGATGAAAAAGACTTCAGACAATTGCAAATACATTGAGCACCTATATATAGATTAGATGAACCCAAAACTAGAATTTAGAAATCAATAATTACGTTTATATTAACGTTATTCATTGTCGGGGTACATAATTTCAAATTTATAAAAAACATAATTAGTTGATGAATTAGACTTAAGTCAATTGCGAATAAATTAGTCACCTATAGATAGATTAGTTGTACGCAAAACTAGAATTAAGAAGTCAATAAATACGTTGATATTAACATTTTCATTGTTGGGGTACATCATTTCAAATTAAAAAAATATATAATTTGTTGACGACTAAGACTCCAGACAATTGCAAATACATTGAGCACCTATGGATAGATTAGTTGAACCCAAAACTAGAATTTAGAACTCAATTATTACGTTTATATTAACATTTTCATTAATGGGGTACATCATTTCAAATTAAAAAAAAACATAATTTGTTGACGAATAATACTTCAGAAAATTGCAAATACATTTATCCACTATACATAAATTAGATGATCAGAAAACTAGAAATTAGAATTCAATATTAAGCCTTAAATAAACATTTTTTAATCTCGGGGTACATAAATTCAAATTTATAAAAAACATAATTAGTTGATGAATAAGACTTCAGACAGTTGCAGATACATTTTTCAACTATAGATAAACTAATTGATCTGAACACTAGAATTTAGAAGTCATTAATTACGTTAATATTAACAATTTCATTGTTGAGGTACATATTTCAAATTAAAAAAAAAACATAATATGTTAATGAATAAGACTTCAGACAATTGCAAATACATTGAGAACCTAAAGATAGATTAGTTGAACCCAAAACTAGGTTTAAGAACTCAATTATTACGTTTATATTAACATTTTTCATTAATGGGGTACATCATTTCAAATTAAAAAAAAAAACATAATTTGCTGACGAATAACACTTCAGAGAATTGCAAATACTTTTATCCACGATACATAAACTAGATGATCAGAAAACTAGAATTTAGAACTCAATATTAACGCTTATATGAACATTTTTTGGTCTTGGGGTACATCATTTCAAATTAAAAAAATACATTATATGTTGATGAAAAAGACTTCTGACAATTGCAAATACATTGAGCACCTATAAATAGATTAGATGAACCCAAAACTATAAACTAGAAATCAATAATTACGTTAATATTAAAGTTATTCATTAATGGGGGACATCATTTCAAATTAAATAAAAACATAATATGTTGAAGAATAAGACTTTAGTCAATTGCAAATACATTATTCACCTATAGATAGATTAGTTGTACGCAAAACTAGAATTTAGAAATCAATAATTACGTTAATATTAACGTTATTCATTGTTGGGGTACATAATTTCAAATTAAAAAAATACATTATATGTTGATGAAAAAGACTTCAGACAATTGCAAATACATTGAGCACCTATGGATAGATTAGTTGAACCCAAAACTAGAATTTAGAACTCAATTATTACGTTTATATTAACATTTTTCATTATTGGGGTAAATCATTTTAAATAAAAAAAAACATAATTTGTTGACGAAAAAGACTTCAGAAAATTGCAAATACATTTATCCACTATACATAAATTAGATGATCAGAAAACTAGAATTTAGAATTCAATATTAAGCCTTATATGAACATTTTTTAATCTCGGGGTACATAATTTCAAATTTATAAAAAACATAATTAGTTGATGAATAAGACTTTAGTCAATTGCAAATACATTAGTCACCTATGGATAGATTAGTTGTACGCAAAACTAGAATTAAGAAGTCATTTAATACGTTAATATAAACATTATCATTGTTGGGGTACATCATTTCAAATTAAAAAAAAACATAATATGTTGACGAATAAGACTTCAGACAGTTGCAGATACATTTTTCAACTATAGATAAACTAGATGATCTGAACACTAGAATTTAGAGGTCATTAATTACGTTGATATTAACATTTTTCATTAATGGGGTACATCATTTCAAATTAAAAAAAAACATAATTTGTTGACGAATAAGACTTCAGAAAATTGCAAATACATTTATCCACTATACATAAATTAGATGATCAGAAAACTAGAATTTAGAACTCAATATTAAGCCTTATATGAACATTTTTTAGTCTCGGGGTACATAATTTCAAATTTATAAAAAACATAATTAGTTGATGAATAAGACTTTAGTCAATTGCAAATACATTAGTCACCTATAGATAGATTAGTTAAACCCAAAACTAGATTTTAGAACTCAATTATTACGTTGATATTAACATTTTCATTGTTGGGGTACATCATTTCAAATTAAAAAAATACATTATATGTTGATGAAAAAGACTTCAGACAATTGCAAATACATTGAGCACCTATATATAGATTAGATGAACCCAAAACTAGAATTTAGAAATCAATAATTACGTTTATATTAACGTTATTCATTGTCGGGGTACATAATTTCAAATTTATAAAAAACATAATTAGTTGATGAATTAGACTTAAGTCAATTGCGAATAAATTAGTCACCTATAGATAGATTAGTTGTACGCAAAACTGGAATTTAGAAGTCAATAAATACGTTGATATTAACATTTTCATTGTTGGGGTACATCATTTCAAATTAAAAAAATATATAATTTGTTGACGAATAAGACTTCAGACAGTTGCAGATACATTTTTCAACTATAGATAAACTAGTTGATCTGCGAACTAGAATTTAAAACTCAAATATAAGGCTTATATTAACATTTTTCATTATTGGGGTAAATCATTTTAAATTAAAAAAAAACATAATTTGTTGACGAATAGTACTTCAGAAAATTGCAAATACATTTATCCACTATACATAAACTAGATGATCAGAAAACTAGAATTTAGAACTCAATATTAAGCCTTATATGAACATTTTTTAGTCTCGGGGTACATAATTTCAAATTTATAAAAAACATAATTAGTTGATGAATAAGACTTCAGACAGTTGCAGATACATTTTTCAACTATAGATAAACTAGATGATCTGAACACTAGAATTTAGAGGTCATTAATTACGTTGATATTAACATTTTCATTGTTGGGGTACATCATTTCAAATTAAAAAAAATATATAATTTGTTGACGAATAAGACTTCAGACAATTGCAAATACATTGAGCACCTATGGATAGATTAGTTGAACCCAAAACTAGAATTTAGAACTCAATTATTACGTTTATATTAACATTTTTCATTAATGGGGTACATCATTTCAAATTAAAAAAAAACATAATTTGTTGACGAATAAGACTTCAGAAAATTGCAAATACATTTATCCACTATACATAAATTAGATGATCAGAAAACTAGAATTTAGAACTCAATATTAAGCCTTATATGAACATTTTTTAGTCTCGGGGTACATAATTTCAAATTTATAAAAAACATAATTAGTTGATGAATAAGACTTTAGTCAATTGCAAATACATTAGTCACCTATAGATAGATTAGTTAAACCCAAAACTAGATTTTAGAACTCAATTATTACGTTGATATTAACATTTTCATTGTTGGGGTACATCATTTCAAATTAAAAAAATACATTATATGTTGATGAAAAAGACTTCAGACAATTGCAAATACATTGAGCACCTATATATAGATTAGATGAACCCAAAACTAGAATTTAGAAATCAATAATTACGTTTATATTAACGTTATTCATTGTCGGGGTACATAATTTCAAATTTATAAAAAACATAATTAGTTGATGAATTAGACTTAAGTCAATTGCGAATAAATTAGTCACCTATAGATAGATTAGTTGTACGCAAAACTGGAATTTAGAAGTCAATAAATACGTTGATATTAACATTTTCATTGTTGGGGTACATCATTTCAAATTAAAAAAATATATAATTTGTTGACGAATAAGACTTCAGACAGTTGCAGATACATTTTTCAACTATAGATAAACTAGTTGATCTGCGAACTAGAATTTAAAACTCAAATATAAGGCTTATATTAACATTTTTCATTATTGGGGTAAATCATTTTAAATTAAAAAAAAACATAATTTGTTGACGAATAGTACTTCAGAAAATTGCAAATACATTTATCCACTATACATAAACTAGATGATCAGAAAACTAGAATTTAGAACATAATATTAACGCTTATATGAAAATTTTTAGTCTTGGGGTACATAATTTCAAATTTATAAAAAACATAATTAGTTGATGAATAAGACTTCAGACAGTTGCAGATACATTTTTCAACTATAGATAAACTAATTGATCTGAACACTAGAATTTAGAAGTCATTAATTACGTTAATATTAACAATTTCATTGTTGAGGTACATATTTCAAATTAAAAAAAAAACATAATATGTTAATGAATAAGACTTCAGACAATTGCAAATACATTGAGAACCTAAAGATAGATTAGTTGAACCCAAAACTAGGTTTAAGAACTCAATTATTACGTTTATATTAACATTTTTCATTAATGGGGTACATCATTTCAAATTAAAAAAAAAAACATAATTTGCTGACGAATAACACTTCAGAGAATTGCAAATACTTTTATCCACGATACATAAACTAGATGATCAGAAAACTAGAATTTAGAACTCAATATTAACGCTTATATGAACATTTTTTGGTCTTGGGGTACATCATTTCAAATTAAAAAAGTACATTATATGTTGATGAAAAAGACTTCTGACAATTGCAAATACATTGAGCACCTATAAATAGATTAGATGAACCCAAAACTATAAACTAGAAATCAATAATTACGTTAATATTAAAGTTATTCATTAATGGGGGACATCATTTCAAATTAAATAAAAACATAATATGTTGAAGAATAAGACTTTAGTCAATTGCAAATACATTATTCACCTATAGATAGATTAGTTGTACGCAAAACTAGAATTTAGAAATCAATAATTACGTTAATATTAACGTTATTCATTGTTGGGGTACATAATTTCAAATTAAAAAAATACATTATATGTTGATGAAAAAGACTTCAGACAATTGCAAATACATTGAGCACCTATGGATAGATTAGTTGAACCCAAAACTAGAATTTAGAACTCAATTATTACGTTTATATTAACATTTTTCATTATTGGGGTAAATCATTTTAAATAAAAAAAAACATAATTTGTTGACGAAAAAGACTTCAGAAAATTGCAAATACATTTATCCACTATACATAAATTAGATGATCAGAAAACTAGAATTTAGAATTCAATATTAAGCCTTATATGAACATTTTTTAATCTCGGGGTACATAATTTCAAATTTATAAAAAACATAATTAGTTGATGAATAAGACTTTAGTCAATTGCAAATACATTAGTCACCTATGGATAGATTAGTTGTACGCAAAACTAGAATTAAGAAGTCATTTAATACGTTAATATTAACATTATCATTGTTGGGGTACATCATTTCAAATTAAAAAAAAACATAATATGTTGACGAATAAGACTTCAGACAGTTGCAGATACATTTTTCAACTATAGATAAACTAGATGATCTGAACACTAGAATTTAGAGGTCATTAATTACGTTGATATTAACATTTTCATTGTTGGGGTACATCATTTCAAATTAAAAAAAATATATAATTTGTTGACGAATAAGACTTCAGACAATTGCAAATACATTGAGCACCTATGGATAGATAAGTTGTACCCAATATTAAAATTTAGAACTCAATTATTACGTTTATATTAACATTTTTCATTAATGGGGTACATCATTTCAAATTAAAAAAAAACATAATTTGTTGACGAATAAGACTTCAGAAAATTGCAAATACATTTATCCACTATACATAAATTAGATGATCAGAAAACTAGAATTTAGAACTCAATATTAAGCTTTATATGAACATTTTTTAGTCTCGGGGTACATAATTTCAAATTTATAAAAAACATAATTAGTTGATGAATAAGACTTTAGTCAATTGCAAATACATTAGTCACCTATAGATAGATTAGTTAAACCCAAAACTAGATTTTAGAACTCAATTATTACGTTTATGTTAACATTTTTCATTAATGGGGTACATCATTTCAAATTAAAAAAAAAACATAATTTGTTGACGAATAACACTTCAGACAATTGCAAATACATTTATCCACTATACATAAACTAGATGATCAGAAAACTAGAATTTAGAACTTAATATTAACGCTTATATGAACATTTTTTAGTCTTGGTGGTACATAATTTCAAATTTATAAAAAACATAATTAGTTGATGAATAAGACTTCAGTCAATTGCAAATACATTAGTCACCTATAGATAGATTAGTTAAACCCAAAACTAGATTTTAGAACTCAATTATTACGTTGATATTAATATTTTCATTGTTGGGGTACATCATTTCAAATTAAAAAAATACATTTTATGTTGATGAAAAAGACTTCAGACAATTGCAAATACATTGAGCACCTATATATAGATTAGATGAACCCAAAACTAGAATTTAGAAATCAATAATTACGTTAATATTAACGTTATTCATTGTCGGGGTACATAATTTCAAATTTATAAAAAACATAATTAGTTGATGAATTAGACTTAAGTCAATTGCGAATAAATTAGTCACCTATAGATAGATTAGTTGTACGCAAAACTAGAATTAAGAAGTCAATAAATACGTTGATATTAACATTTTCATTGTTGGGGTACATCATTTCAAATTGAAAAATATATTATTTGTTGACGACTAAGACTTCAGACAATTGCAAATACATTGAGCACCTATGAATAGATTAGTTGAACCCAAAACTAGAATTTAGAACTCAATTATTACGTTTATATTAACATTTTTCATTAATGGGGTACATCATTTCAAATTAAAAAAAAACATAATTTGTTGACGAATAATACTTCAGACAATTGCAAATACATTTATCCACTATACATAAATTAGATGATCAGAAAACTAGAAATTAGAATTCAATATTAAGCCTTAAATAAACATTTTTTAATCTCGGGGTACATAATTTCAAATTTATAAAAAACATAATTAGTTGATGAATAAGACTTAAGTCAATTGCAAATACATTAGTCACCTATGGATAGATTAGTTGTACGCAAAACTGGAATTTAGAAGTCAATAAATACGTTGATATTAACATTTTCATTGTTGGGGTACATCATTTCAAATTAAAAAAATATATAATTTGTTGACGAATAAGACTTCAGACAGTTGCAGATACATTTTTCAACTATAGATAAACTAGTTGATCTGCGAACTAGAATTTAAAACTCAAATATAAGGCTTATATTAACATTTTTCATTATTGGGGTAAATCATTTTAAATTAAAAAAAAACATAATTTGTTGACGAATAGTACTTCAGAAAATTGCAAATACATTTATCCACTATACATAAACTAGATGATCAGAAAACTAGTATTTAGAACATAATATTAACGCTTATATGAAAATTTTTTGTCTTGGGGTACATAATTTCAAATTTATAAAAAACATAATTAGTTGATGAATAAGACTTCAGACAGTTGCAGATACATTTTTCAACTATAGATAAACTAATTGATCTGAACACTAGAATTTAGAAGTCATTAATTACGTTAATATTAACAATTTCATTGTTGAGGTACATATTTCAAATTAAAAAAAAAACATAATATGTTAATGAATAAGACTTCAGACAATTGCAAATACATTGAGAACCTAAAGATAGATTAGTTGAACCCAAAACTACGTTTAAGAACTCAATTATTACGTTTATATTAACATTTTTCATTCATGGGGTACATCATTTCAAATTAAAAAAAAAAACATAATTTGCTGACGAATAACACTTCAGATAATTGCAAATACTTTTATCCACGATACATAAACTAGATGATCAGAAAACTAGAATTTAGAACTCAATATTAACGCTTATATGAACATTTTTTGGTCTTGGGGTACATCATTTCAAATTAAAAAAATACATTATATGTTGATGAAAAAGACTTCTGACAATTGCAAATACATTGAGCACCTATAAATAGATTAGATGAACCCAAAACTATAAACTAGAAATCAATAATTACGTTAATATTAACGTTATTCATTAATGGGGGACATCATTTCAAATTAAATAAAAACATAATATGTTGAAGAATAAGACTTTAGTCAATTGCAAATACATTATTCACCTATAGATAGATTAGTTGTACGCAAAACTATAAACTAGAAATCAATAATTACGTTAATATTAACGTTATTCATTAATGGGGGACATCATTTCAAATTAAATAAAAACATAATATGTTGAAGAATAAGACTTTAGTCAATTGCGAATAAATTAGTCACCTATAGATAGATTAGTTGTACGCAAAACTAGAATTAAGAAGTCAATAAATACGTTGATATTAACATTTTCATTGTTGGGGTACATCATTTCAAATTAAAAAAATATATAATTTGTTGACGACTAAGACTCCAGACAATTGCAAATACATTGAGCACCTATGGATAGATTAGTTGAACCCAAAACTAGAATTTAGAACTCAATTATTACGTTTATATTAACATTTTCATTAATGGGGTACATCATTTCAAATTAAAAAAAAACATAATTTGTTGACGAATAAGACTTCAGAAAATTGCAAATACATTTATCCACTATACATAAATTAGATGATCAGAAAACTAGAATTTAGAACTCAATATTAAGCTTTATATGAACATTTTTTAGTCTCGGTGGTACATAATTTCAAATTTATAAAAAACATAATTAGTTGATGAATAAGACTTCAGTCAATTGCAAATACATTAGTCACCTATAGATAGATTAGTTAAACCCAAAACTAGATTTTAGAACTCAATTATTACGTTGATATTAATATTTTCATTGTTGGGGTACATCATTTCAAATTAAAAAAATACATTTTATGTTGATGAAAAAGACTTCAGACAATTGCAAATACATTGAGCACCTATATATAGATTAGATGAACCCAAAACTAGAATTTAGAAATCAATAATTACGTTAATATTAACGTTATTCATTGTCGGGGTACATAATTTCAAATTTATAAAAAACATAATTAGTTGATGAATTAGACTTAAGTCAATTGCGAATAAATTAGTCACCTATAGATAGATTAGTTGTACGCAAAACTAGAATTAAGAAGTCAATAAATACGTTGATATTAACATTTTCATTGTTGGGGTACATCATTTCAAATTAAAAAAATATATTATTTGTTGACGACTAAGACTTCAGACAATTGCAAATACATTGAGCACCTATGAATAGATTAGTTGAACCCAAAACTAGAATTTAGAACTCAATTATTACGTTTATATTAACATTTTTCATTAATGGGGTACATCATTTCAAATTAAAAAAAAACATAATTTGTTGACGAATAATACTTCAGACAATTGCAAATACATTTATCCACTATACATAAATTAGATGATCAGAAAACTAGAAATTAGAATTCAATATTAAGCCTTAAATAAACATTTTTTAATCTCGGGGTACATAATTTCAAATTTATAAAAAACATAATTAGTTGATGAATAAGACTTAAGTCAATTGCAAATACATTAGTCACCTATGGATAGATTAGTTGTACGCAAAACTGGAATTTAGAAGTCAATAAATACGTTGATATTAACATTTTCATTGTTGGGGTACATCATTTCAAATTAAAAAAATATATAATTTGTTGACGAATAAGACTTCAGACAGTTGCAGATACATTTTTCAACTATAGATAAACTAGTTGATCTGCGAACTAGAATTTAAAACTCAAATATAAGGCTTATATTAACATTTTTCATTATTGGGGTAAATCATTTTAAATTAAAAAAAAACATAATTTGTTGACGAATAGTACTTCAGAAAATTGCAAATACATTTATCCACTATACATAAACTAGATGATCAGAAAACTAGTATTTAGAACATAATATTAACGCTTATATGAAAATTTTTTGTCTTGGGGTACATAATTTCAAATTTATAAAAAACATAATTAGTTGATGAATAAGACTTCAGACAGTTGCAGATACATTTTTCAACTATAGATAAACTAATTGATCTGAACACTAGAATTTAGAAGTCATTAATTACGTTAATATTAACAATTTCATTGTTGAGGTACATATTTCAAATTAAAAAAAAAACATAATATGTTAATGAATAAGACTTCAGACAATTGCAAATACATTGAGAACCTAAAGATAGATTAGTTGAACCCAAAACTACGTTTAAGAACTCAATTATTACGTTTATATTAACATTTTTCATTCATGGGGTACATCATTTCAAATTAAAAAAAAAAACATAATTTGCTGACGAATAACACTTCAGAGAATTGCAAATACTTTTATCCACGATACATAAACTAGATGATCAGAAAACTAGAATTTAGAACTCAATATTAACGCTTATATGAACATTTTTTGGTCTTGGGGTACATCATTTCAAATTAAAAAAATACATTATATGTTGATGAAAAAGACTTCTGACAATTGCAAATACATTGAGCACCTATAAATAGATTAGATGAACCCAAAACTATAAACTAGAAATCAATAATTACGTTAATATTAACGTTATTCATTAATGGGGGACATCATTTCAAATTAAATAAAAACATAATATGTTGAAGAATAAGACTTTAGTCAATTGCAAATACATTATTCACCTATAGAGAGATTAGTTGTACGCAAAACTATAAACTAGAAATCAATAATTACGTTAATATTAACGTTATTCATTAATGGGGGACATCATTTCAAATTAAATAAAAACATAATATGTTGAAGAATAAGACTTTAGTCAATTGCGAATAAATTAGTCACCTATAGATAGATTAGTTGTACGCAAAACTAGAATTAAGAAGTCAATAAATACGTTGATATTAACATTTTCATTGTTGGGGTACATCATTTCAAATTAAAAAAATATATAATTTGTTGACGACTAAGACTCCAGACAATTGCAAATACATTGAGCACCTATGGATAGATTAGTTGAACCCAAAACTAGAATTTAGAACTCAATTATTACGTTTATATTAACATTTTCATTAATGGGGTACATCATTTCAAATTAAAAAAAAACATAATTTGTTGACGAATAAGACTTCAGAAAATTGCAAATACATTTATCCACTATACATAAATTAGATGATCAGAAAACTAGAATTTAGAACTCAATATTAAGCCTTATATGAACATTTTTTAGTCTCGGGGTACATAATTTCAAATTTATAAAAAACATAATTAGTTGATGAATAAGACTTTAGTCAATTGCAAATACATTAGTCACCTATAGATAGATTAGTTAAACCCAAAACTAGATTTTAGAACTCAATTATTACGTTGATATTAACATTTTCATTGTTGGGGTACATCATTTCAAATTAAAAAAATACATTATATGTTGATGAAAAAGACTTCAGACAATTGCAAATACATTGAGCACCTATATATAGATTAGATGAACCCAAAACTAGAATTTAGAAATCAATAATTACGTTTATATTAACGTTATTCATTGTCGGGGTACATAATTTCAAATTTATAAAAAACATAATTAGTTGATGAATTAGACTTAAGTCAATTGCGAATAAATTAGTCACCTATAGATAGATTAGTTGTACGCAAAACTAGAATTAAGAAGTCAATAAATACGTTGATATTAACATTTTCATTGTTGGGGTACATCATTTCAAATTAAAAAAATATATAATTTGTTGACGACTAAGACTCCAGACAATTGCAAATACATTGAGCACCTATGGATAGATTAGTTGAACCCAAAACTAGAATTTAGAACTCAATTATTACGTTTATATTAACATTTTCATTAATGGGGTACATCATTTCAAATTAAAAAAAAACATAATTTGTTGACGAATAATACTTCAGAAAATTGCAAATACATTTATCCACTATACATAAATTAGATGATCAGAAAACTAGAAATTAGAATTCAATATTAAGCCTTAAATAAACATTTTTTAATCTCGGGGTACATAAATTCAAATTTATAAAAAACATAATTAGTTGATGAATAAGACTTCAGACAGTTGCAGATACATTTTTCAACTATAGATAAACTAATTGATCTGAACACTAGAATTTAGAAGTCATTAATTACGTTAATATTAACAATTTCATTGTTGAGGTACATATTTCAAATTAAAAAAAAAACATAATATGTTAATGAATAAGACTTCAGACAATTGCAAATACATTGAGAACCTAAAGATAGATTAGTTGAACCCAAAACTAGGTTTAAGAACTCAATTATTACGTTTATATTAACATTTTTCATTAATGGGGTACATCATTTCAAATTAAAAAAAAAACATAATTTGCTGACGAATAACACTTCAGAGAATTGCAAATACTTTTATCCACGATACATAAACTAGATGATCAGAAAACTAGAATTTAGAACTCAATATTAACGCTTATATGAACATTTTTTGGTCTTGGGGTACATCATTTCAAATTAAAAAAATACATTATATGTTGATGAAAAAGACTTCTGACAATTGCAAATACATTGAGCACCTATAAATAGATTAGATGAACCCAAAACTATAAACTAGAAATCAATAATTACGTTAATATTAAAGTTATTCATTAATGGGGGACATCATTTCAAATTAAATAAAAACATAATATGTTGAAGAATAAGACTTTAGTCAATTGCAAATACATTATTCACCTATAGATAGATTAGTTGTACGCAAAACTAGAATTTAGAAATCAATAATTACGTTAATATTAACGTTATTCATTGTTGGGGTACATAATTTCAAATTAAAAAAATACATTATATGTTGATGAAAAAGACTTCAGACAATTGCAAATACATTGAGCACCTATGGATAGATTAGTTGAACCCAAAACTAGAATTTAGAACTCAATTATTACGTTTATATTAACATTTTTCATTATTGGGGTAAATCATTTTAAATAAAAAAAAACATAATTTGTTGACGAAAAAGACTTCAGAAAATTGCAAATACATTTATCCACTATACATAAATTAGATGATCAGAAAACTAGAATTTAGAATTCAATATTAAGCCTTATATGAACATTTTTTAATCTCGGGGTACATAATTTCAAATTTATAAAAAACATAATTAGTTGATGAATAAGACTTTAGTCAATTGCAAATACATTAGTCACCTATGGATAGATTAGTTGTACGCAAAACTAGAATTAAGAAGTCATTTAATACGTTAATATAAACATTATCATTGTTGGGGTACATCATTTCAAATTAAAAAAAAACATAATATGTTGACGAATAAGACTTCAGACAGTTGCAGATACATTTTTCAACTATAGATAAACTAGATGATCTGAACACTAGAATTTAGAGGTCATTAATTACGTTGATATTAACATTTTCATTGTTGGGGTACATCATTTCAAATTAAAAAAAATATATAATTTGTTGACGAATAAGACTTCAGACAATTGCAAATACATTGAGCACCTATGGATAGATTAGTTGAACCCAAAACTAGAATTTAGAACTCAATTATTACGTTTATATTAACATTTTTCATTAATGGGGTACATCATTTCAAATTAAAAAAAAACATAATTTGTTGACGAATAAGACTTCAGAAAATTGCAAATACATTTATCCACTATACATAAATTAGATGATCAGAAAACTAGAATTTAGAACTCAATATTAAGCCTTATATGAACATTTTTTAGTCTCGGGGTACATAATTTCAAATTTATAAAAAACATAATTAGTTGATGAATAAGACTTTAGTCAATTGCAAATACATTAGTCACCTATAGATAGATTAGTTAAACCCAAAACTAGATTTTAGAACTCAATTATTACGTTGATATTAACATTTTCATTGTTGGGGTACATCATTTCAAATTAAAAAAATACATTATATGTTGATGAAAAAGACTTCAGACAATTGCAAATACATTGAGCACCTATATATAGATTAGATGAACCCAAAACTAGAATTTAGAAATCAATAATTACGTTTATATTAACGTTATTCATTGTCGGGGTACATAATTTCAAATTTATAAAAAACATAATTAGTTGATGAATTAGACTTAAGTCAATTGCGAATAAATTAGTCACCTATAGATAGATTAGTTGTACGCAAAACTGGAATTTAGAAGTCAATAAATACGTTGATATTAACATTTTCATTGTTGGGGTACATCATTTCAAATTAAAAAAATATATAATTTGTTGACGAATAAGACTTCAGACAGTTGCAGATACATTTTTCAACTATAGATAAACTAGTTGATCTGCGAACTAGAATTTAAAACTCAAATATAAGGCTTATATTAACATTTTTCATTATTGGGGTAAATCATTTTAAATTAAAAAAAAACATAATTTGTTGACGAATAGTACTTCAGAAAATTGCAAATACATTTATCCACTATACATAAACTAGATGATCAGAAAACTAGAATTTAGAACATAATATTAACGCTTATATGAAAATTTTTAGTCTTGGGGTACATAATTTCAAATTTATAAAAAACATAATTAGTTGATGAATAAGACTTCAGACAGTTGCAGATACATTTTTCAACTATAGATAAACTAATTGATCTGAACACTAGAATTTAGAAGTCATTAATTACGTTAATATTAACAATTTCATTGTTGAGGTACATATTTCAAATTAAAAAAAAAACATAATATGTTAATGAATAAGACTTCAGACAATTGCAAATACATTGAGAACCTAAAGATAGATTAGTTGAACCCAAAACTAGGTTTAAGAACTCAATTATTACGTTTATATTAACATTTTTCATTAATGGGGTACATCATTTCAAATTAAAAAAAAAAACATAATTTGCTGACGAATAACACTTCAGAGAATTGCAAATACTTTTATCCACGATACATAAACTAGATGATCAGAAAACTAGAATTTAGAACTCAATATTAACGCTTATATGAACATTTTTTGGTCTTGGGGTACATCATTTCAAATTAAAAAAGTACATTATATGTTGATGAAAAAGACTTCTGACAATTGCAAATACATTGAGCACCTATAAATAGATTAGATGAACCCAAAACTATAAACTAGAAATCAATAATTACGTTAATATTAAAGTTATTCATTAATGGGGGACATCATTTCAAATTAAATAAAAACATAATATGTTGAAGAATAAGACTTTAGTCAATTGCAAATACATTATTCACCTATAGAGAGATTAGTTGTACGCAAAACTATAAACTAGAAATCAATAATTACGTTAATATTAACGTTATTCATTAATGGGGGACATCATTTCAAATTAAATAAAAACATAATATGTTGAAGAATAAGACTTTAGTCAATTGCGAATAAATTAGTCACCTATAGATAGATTAGTTGTACGCAAAACTAGAATTAAGAAGTCAATAAATACGTTGATATTAACATTTTCATTGTTGGGGTACATCATTTCAAATTAAAAAAATATATAATTTGTTGACGACTAAGACTCCAGACAATTGCAAATACATTGAGCACCTATGGATAGATTAGTTGAACCCAAAACTAGAATTTAGAACTCAATTATTACGTTTATATTAACATTTTCATTAATGGGGTACATCATTTCAAATTAAAAAAAAAACATAATTTGTTGACGAATAATACTTCAGAAAATTGCAAATACATTTATCCACTATACATAAATTAGATGATCAGAAAACTAGAAATTAGAATTCAATATTAAGCCTTAAATAAACATTTTTTAATCTCGGGGTACATAAATTCAAATTTATAAAAAACATAATTAGTTGATGAATAAGACTTCAGACAGTTGCAGATACATTTTTCAACTATAGATAAACTAATTGATCTGAACACTAGAATTTAGAAGTCATTAATTACGTTAATATTAACAATTTCATTGTTGAGGTACATATTTCAAATTAAAAAAAAAACATAATATGTTAATGAATAAGACTTCAGACAATTGCAAATACATTGAGAACCTAAAGATAGATTAGTTGAACCCAAAACTAGGTTTAAGAACTCAATTATTACGTTTATATTAACATTTTTCATTAATGGGGTACATCATTTCAAATTAAAAAAAAAACATAATTTGCTGACGAATAACACTTCAGAGAATTGCAAATACTTTTATCCACGATACATAAACTAGATGATCAGAAAACTAGAATTTAGAACTCAATATTAACGCTTATATGAACATTTTTTGGTCTTGGGGTACATCATTTCAAATTAAAAAAATACATTATATGTTGATGAAAAAGACTTCTGACAATTGCAAATACATTGAGCACCTATAAATAGATTAGATGAACCCAAAACTATAAACTAGAAATCAATAATTACGTTAATATTAAAGTTATTCATTAATGGGGGACATCATTTCAAATTAAATAAAAACATAATATGTTGAAGAATAAGACTTTAGTCAATTGCAAATACATTATTCACCTATAGATAGATTAGTTGTACGCAAAACTAGAATTTAGAAATCAATAATTACGTTAATATTAACGTTATTCATTGTTGGGGTACATAATTTCAAATTAAAAAAATACATTATATGTTGATGAAAAAGACTTCAGACAATTGCAAATACATTGAGCACCTATGGATAGATTAGTTGAACCCAAAACTAGAATTTAGAACTCAATTATTACGTTTATATTAACATTTTTCATTATTGGGGTAAATCATTTTAAATAAAAAAAAACATAATTTGTTGACGAAAAAGACTTCAGAAAATTGCAAATACATTTATCCACTATACATAAATTAGATGATCAGAAAACTAGAATTTAGAATTCAATATTAAGCCTTATATGAACATTTTTTAATCTCGGGGTACATAATTTCAAATTTATAAAAAACATAATTAGTTGATGAATAAGACTTTAGTCAATTGCAAATACATTAGTCACCTATGGATAGATTAGTTGTACGCAAAACTAGAATTAAGAAGTCATTTAATACGTTAATATAAACATTATCATTGTTGGGGTACATCATTTCAAATTAAAAAAAAACATAATATGTTGACGAATAAGACTTCAGACAGTTGCAGATACATTTTTCAACTATAGATAAACTAGATGATCTGAACACTAGAATTTAGAGGTCATTAATTACGTTGATATTAACATTTTCATTGTTGGGGTACATCATTTCAAATTAAAAAAAATATATAATTTGTTGACGAATAAGACTTCAGACAATTGCAAATACATTGAGCACCTATGGATAGATTAGTTGAACCCAAAACTAGAATTTAGAACTCAATTATTACGTTTATATTAACATTTTTCATTAATGGGGTACATCATTTCAAATTAAAAAAAAACATAATTTGTTGACGAATAAGACTTCAGAAAATTGCAAATACATTTATCCACTATACATAAATTAGATGATCAGAAAACTAGAATTTAGAACTCAATATTAAGCCTTATATGAACATTTTTTAGTCTCGGGGTACATAATTTCAAATTTATAAAAAACATAATTAGTTGATGAATAAGACTTTAGTCAATTGCAAATACATTAGTCACCTATAGATAGATTAGTTAAACCCAAAACTAGATTTTAGAACTCAATTATTACGTTGATATTAACATTTTCATTGTTGGGGTACATCATTTCAAATTAAAAAAATACATTATATGTTGATGAAAAAGACTTCAGACAATTGCAAATACATTGAGCACCTATATATAGATTAGATGAACCCAAAACTAGAATTTAGAAATCAATAATTACGTTTATATTAACGTTATTCATTGTCGGGGTACATAATTTCAAATTTATAAAAAACATAATTAGTTGATGAATTAGACTTAAGTCAATTGCGAATAAATTAGTCACCTATAGATAGATTAGTTGTACGCAAAACTGGAATTTAGAAGTCAATAAATACGTTGATATTAACATTTTCATTGTTGGGGTACATCATTTCAAATTAAAAAAATATATAATTTGTTGACGAATAAGACTTCAGACAGTTGCAGATACATTTTTCAACTATAGATAAACTAGTTGATCTGCGAACTAGAATTTAAAACTCAAATATAAGGCTTATATTAACATTTTTCATTATTGGGGTAAATCATTTTAAATTAAAAAAAAACATAATTTGTTGACGAATAGTACTTCAGAAAATTGCAAATACATTTATCCACTATACATAAACTAGATGATCAGAAAACTAGAATTTAGAACATAATATTAACGCTTATATGAAAATTTTTAGTCTTGGGGTACATAATTTCAAATTTATAAAAAACATAATTAGTTGATGAATAAGACTTCAGACAGTTGCAGATACATTTTTCAACTATAGATAAACTAATTGATCTGAACACTAGAATTTAGAAGTCATTAATTACGTTAATATTAACAATTTCATTGTTGAGGTACATATTTCAAATTAAAAAAAAAACATAATATGTTAATGAATAAGACTTCAGACAATTGCAAATACATTGAGAACCTAAAGATAGATTAGTTGAACCCAAAACTAGGTTTAAGAACTCAATTATTACGTTTATATTAACATTTTTCATTAATGGGGTACATCATTTCAAATTAAAAAAAAAAACATAATTTGCTGACGAATAACACTTCAGAGAATTGCAAATACTTTTATCCACGATACATAAACTAGATGATCAGAAAACTAGAATTTAGAACTCAATATTAACGCTTATATGAACATTTTTTGGTCTTGGGGTACATCATTTCAAATTAAAAAAGTACATTATATGTTGATGAAAAAGACTTCTGACAATTGCAAATACATTGAGCACCTATAAATAGATTAGATGAACCCAAAACTATAAACTAGAAATCAATAATTACGTTAATATTAAAGTTATTCATTAATGGGGGACATCATTTCAAATTAAATAAAAACATAATATGTTGAAGAATAAGACTTTAGTCAATTGCAAATACATTATTCACCTATAGATAGATTAGTTGTACGCAAAACTAGAATTTAGAAATCAATAATTACGTTAATATTAACGTTATTCATTGTTGGGGTACATAATTTCAAATTAAAAAAATACATTATATGTTGATGAAAAAGACTTCAGACAATTGCAAATACATTGAGCACCTATGGATAGATTAGTTGAACCCAAAACTAGAATTTAGAACTCAATTATTACGTTTATATTAACATTTTTCATTATTGGGGTAAATCATTTTAAATAAAAAAAAAACATAATTTGTTGACGAAAAAGACTTCAGAAAATTGCAAATACATTTATCCACTATACATAAATTAGATGATCAGAAAACTAGAATTTAGAATTCAATATTAAGCCTTATATGAACATTTTTTAATCTCGGGGTACATAATTTCAAATTTATAAAAAACATAATTAGTTGATGAATAAGACTTTAGTCAATTGCAAATACATTAGTCACCTATGGATAGATTAGTTGTACGCAAAACTAGAATTAAGAAGTCATTTAATACGTTAATATTAACATTATCATTGTTGGGGTACATCATTTCAAATTAAAAAAAAACATAATATGTTGACGAATAAGACTTCAGACAGTTGCAGATACATTTTTCAACTATAGATAAACTAGATGATCTGAACACTAGAATTTAGAGGTCATTAATTACGTTGATATTAACATTTTCATTGTTGGGGTACATCATTTCAAATTAAAAAAAATATATAATTTGTTGACGAATAAGACTTCAGACAATTGCAAATACATTGAGCACCTATGGATAGATAAGTTGTACCCAATATTAAAATTTAGAACTCAATTATTACGTTTATATTAACATTTTTCATTAATGGGGTACATCATTTCAAATTAAAAAAAAACATAATTTGTTGACGAATAAGACTTCAGAAAATTGCAAATACATTTATCCACTATACATAAATTAGATGATCAGAAAACTAGAATTTAGAACTCAATATTAAGCTTTATATGAACATTTTTTAGTCTCGGGGTACATAATTTCAAATTTATAAAAAACATAATTAGTTGATGAATAAGACTTTAGTCAATTGCAAATACATTAGTCACCTATAGATAGATTAGTTAAACCCAAAACTAGATTTTAGAACTCAATTATTACGTTTATGTTAACATTTTTCATTAATGGGGTACATCATTTCAAATTAAAAAAAAAACATAATTTGTTGACGAATAACACTTCAGACAATTGCAAATACATTTATCCACTATACATAAACTAGATGATCAGAAAACTAGAATTTAGAACTTAATATTAACGCTTATATGAACATTTTTTAGTCTTGGTGGTACATAATTTCAAATTTATAAAAAACATAATTAGTTGATGAATAAGACTTCAGTCAATTGCAAATACATTAGTCACCTATAGATAGATTAGTTAAACCCAAAACTAGATTTTAGAACTCAATTATTACGTTGATATTAATATTTTCATTGTTGGGGTACATCATTTCAAATTAAAAAAATACATTTTATGTTGATGAAAAAGACTTCAGACAATTGCAAATACATTGAGCACCTATATATAGATTAGATGAACCCAAAACTAGAATTTAGAAATCAATAATTACGTTAATATTAACGTTATTCATTGTCGGGGTACATAATTTCAAATTTATAAAAAACATAATTAGTTGATGAATTAGACTTAAGTCAATTGCGAATAAATTAGTCACCTATAGATAGATTAGTTGTACGCAAAACTAGAATTAAGAAGTCAATAAATACGTTGATATTAACATTTTCATTGTTGGGGTACATCATTTCAAATTAAAAAAATATATTATTTGTTGACGACTAAGACTTCAGACAATTGCAAATACATTGAGCACCTATGAATAGATTAGTTGAACCCAAAACTAGAATTTAGAACTCAATTATTACGTTTATATTAACATTTTTCATTAATGGGGTACATCATTTCAAATTAAAAAAAAACATAATTTGTTGACGAATAATACTTCAGACAATTGCAAATACATTTATCCACTATACATAAATTAGATGATCAGAAAACTAGAAATTAGAATTCAATATTAAGCCTTAAATAAACATTTTTTAATCTCGGGGTACATAATTTCAAATTTATAAAAAACATAATTAGTTGATGAATAAGACTTAAGTCAATTGCAAATACATTAGTCACCTATGGATAGATTAGTTGTACGCAAAACTGGAATTTAGAAGTCAATAAATACGTTGATATTAACATTTTCATTGTTGGGGTACATCATTTCAAATTAAAAAAATATATAATTTGTTGACGAATAAGACTTCAGACAGTTGCAGATACATTTTTCAACTATAGATAAACTAGTTGATCTGCGAACTAGAATTTAAAACTCAAATATAAGGCTTATATTAACATTTTTCATTATTGGGGTAAATCATTTTAAATTAAAAAAAAACATAATTTGTTGACGAATAGTACTTCAGAAAATTGCAAATACATTTATCCACTATACATAAACTAGATGATCAGAAAACTAGTATTTAGAACATAATATTAACGCTTATATGAAAATTTTTAGTCTTGGGGTACATAATTTCAAATTTATAAAAAACATAATTAGTTGATGAATAAGACCTGAAGTCAATTGCGAATAAATTAGACACCTATAAATAGATTAGTTGTACGCAAAACTAGAATTAAGAAGTCATTAAATACGTTAATATTAACATTATCATTGTTGGGGTACATCATTTCAAATTAAAAAAAAACATAATATGTTGACGAATAAGACTTCAGACAGTTGCAGATACATTTTTCAACTATAGATAAACTAGATGATCTGAACACTAGAATTTAGAGGTCATTAATTACGTTGATATTAACATTTTCATTGTTGGGGTACATCATTTCAAATTAAAAAAAATATATAATTTGTTGACGAATAAGACTTCAGACAATTGCAAATACATTGAGCACCTATGGATAGATAAGTTGTACCCAATATTAGAATTTAGAACTCAATTATTACATTAATATTAACATTTTTCATTAATGGGGTACATCATTTCAAATTAAAAAAAAAAAACATAATTTGCTGACGAATAACACTTCAGAGAATTGCAAATACTTTTATCCACGATACATAAACTAGATGATCAGAAAACTAGAATTTAGAACTCAATATTAACGCTTATATGAACATTTTTTGGTCTTGGGGTACATCATTTCAAATTAAAAAAGTACATTATATGTTGATGAAAAAGACTTCTGACAATTGCAAATACATTGAGCACCTATAAATAGATTAGATGAACCCAAAACTATAAACTAGAAATCAATAATTACGTTAATATTAAAGTTATTCATTAATGGGGGACATCATTTCAAATTAAATAAAAACATAATATGTTGAAGAATAAGACTTTAGTCAATTGCAAATACATTATTCACCTATAGATAGATTAGTTGTACGCAAAACTAGAATTAAGAAGTCAATAAATACGTTGATATTAACATTTTCATTGTTGGGGTACATCATTTCAAATTAAAAAAATATATTATTTGTTGACGACTAAGACTTCAGACAATTGCAAATACATTGAGCACCTATGAATAGATTAGTTGAACCCAAAACTAGAATTTAGAACTCAATTATTACGTTTATATTAACATTTTTCATTAATGGGGTACATCATTTCAAATTAAAAAAAAACATAATTTGTTGACGAATAATACTTCAGACAATTGCAAATACATTTATCCACTATACATAAATTAGATGATCAGAAAACTAGAAATTAGAATTCAATATTAAGCCTTAAATAAACATTTTTTAATCTCGGGGTACATAATTTCAAATTTATAAAAAACATAATTAGTTGATGAATAAGACTTAAGTCAATTGCAAATACATTAGTCACCTATGGATAGATTAGTTGTACGCAAAACTGGAATTTAGAAGTCAATAAATACGTTGATATTAACATTTTCATTGTTGGGGTACATCATTTCAAATTAAAAAAATATATAATTTGTTGACGAATAAGACTTCAGACAGTTGCAGATACATTTTTCAACTATAGATAAACTAGTTGATCTGCGAACTAGAATTTAAAACTCAAATATAAGGCTTATATTAACATTTTTCATTATTGGGGTAAATCATTTTAAATTAAAAAAAAACATAATTTGTTGACGAATAGTACTTCAGAAAATTGCAAATACATTTATCCACTATACATAAACTAGATGATCAGAAAACTAGTATTTAGAACATAATATTAACGCTTATATGAAAATTTTTTGTCTTGGGGTACATAATTTCAAATTTATAAAAAACATAATTAGTTGATGAATAAGACTTCAGACAGTTGCAGATACATTTTTCAACTATAGATAAACTAATTGATCTGAACACTAGAATTTAGAAGTCATTAATTACGTTAATATTAACAATTTCATTGTTGAGGTACATATTTCAAATTAAAAAAAAAACATAATATGTTAATGAATAAGACTTCAGACAATTGCAAATACATTGAGAACCTAAAGATAGATTAGTTGAACCCAAAACTACGTTTAAGAACTCAATTATTACGTTTATATTAACATTTTTCATTCATGGGGTACATCATTTCAAATTAAAAAAAAAAACATAATTTGCTGACGAATAACACTTCAGAGAATTGCAAATACTTTTATCCACGATACATAAACTAGATGATCAGAAAACTAGAATTTAGAACTCAATATTAACGCTTATATGAACATTTTTTGGTCTTGGGGTACATCATTTCAAATTAAAAAAATACATTATATGTTGATGAAAAAGACTTCTGACAATTGCAAATACATTGAGCACCTATAAATAGATTAGATGAACCCAAAACTATAAACTAGAAATCAATAATTACGTTAATATTAACGTTATTCATTAATGGGGGACATCATTTCAAATTAAATAAAAACATAATATGTTGAAGAATAAGACTTTAGTCAATTGCAAATACATTATTCACCTATAGAGAGATTAGTTGTACGCAAAACTATAAACTAGAAATCAATAATTACGTTAATATTAACGTTATTCATTAATGGGGGACATCATTTCAAATTAAATAAAAACATAATATGTTGAAGAATAAGACTTTAGTCAATTGCGAATAAATTAGTCACCTATAGATAGATTAGTTGTACGCAAAACTAGAATTAAGAAGTCAATAAATACGTTGATATTAACATTTTCATTGTTGGGGTACATCATTTCAAATTAAAAAAATATATAATTTGTTGACGACTAAGACTCCAGACAATTGCAAATACATTGAGCACCTATGGATAGATTAGTTGAACCCAAAACTAGAATTTAGAACTCAATTATTACGTTTATATTAACATTTTCATTAATGGGGTACATCATTTCAAATTAAAAAAAAACATAATTTGTTGACGAATAAGACTTCAGAAAATTGCAAATACATTTATCCACTATACATAAATTAGATGATCAGAAAACTAGAATTTAGAACTCAATATTAAGCCTTATATGAACATTTTTTAGTCTCGGGGTACATAATTTCAAATTTATAAAAAACATAATTAGTTGATGAATAAGACTTTAGTCAATTGCAAATACATTAGTCACCTATAGATAGATTAGTTAAACCCAAAACTAGATTTTAGAACTCAATTATTACGTTGATATTAACATTTTCATTGTTGGGGTACATCATTTCAAATTAAAAAAATACATTATATGTTGATGAAAAAGACTTCAGACAATTGCAAATACATTGAGCACCTATATATAGATTAGATGAACCCAAAACTAGAATTTAGAAATCAATAATTACGTTTATATTAACGTTATTCATTGTCGGGGTACATAATTTCAAATTTATAAAAAACATAATTAGTTGATGAATTAGACTTAAGTCAATTGCGAATAAATTAGTCACCTATAGATAGATTAGTTGTACGCAAAACTAGAATTAAGAAGTCAATAAATACGTTGATATTAACATTTTCATTGTTGGGGTACATCATTTCAAATTAAAAAAATATATAATTTGTTGACGACTAAGACTCCAGACAATTGCAAATACATTGAGCACCTATGGATAGATTAGTTGAACCCAAAACTAGAATTTAGAACTCAATTATTACGTTTATATTAACATTTTCATTAATGGGGTACATCATTTCAAATTAAAAAAAAACATAATTTGTTGACGAATAATACTTCAGAAAATTGCAAATACATTTATCCACTATACATAAATTAGATGATCAGAAAACTAGAAATTAGAATTCAATATTAAGCCTTAAATAAACATTTTTTAATCTCGGGGTACATAAATTCAAATTTATAAAAAACATAATTAGTTGATGAATAAGACTTCAGACAGTTGCAGATACATTTTTCAACTATAGATAAACTAATTGATCTGAACACTAGAATTTAGAAGTCATTAATTACGTTAATATTAACAATTTCATTGTTGAGGTACATATTTCAAATTAAAAAAAAAACATAATATGTTAATGAATAAGACTTCAGACAATTGCAAATACATTGAGAACCTAAAGATAGATTAGTTGAACCCAAAACTAGGTTTAAGAACTCAATTATTACGTTTATATTAACATTTTTCATTAATGGGGTACATCATTTCAAATTAAAAAAAAAACATAATTTGCTGACGAATAACACTTCAGAGAATTGCAAATACTTTTATCCACGATACATAAACTAGATGATCAGAAAACTAGAATTTAGAACTCAATATTAACGCTTATATGAACATTTTTTGGTCTTGGGGTACATCATTTCAAATTAAAAAAATACATTATATGTTGATGAAAAAGACTTCTGACAATTGCAAATACATTGAGCACCTATAAATAGATTAGATGAACCCAAAACTATAAACTAGAAATCAATAATTACGTTAATATTAAAGTTATTCATTAATGGGGGACATCATTTCAAATTAAATAAAAACATAATATGTTGAAGAATAAGACTTTAGTCAATTGCAAATACATTATTCACCTATAGATAGATTAGTTGTACGCAAAACTAGAATTTAGAAATCAATAATTACGTTAATATTAACGTTATTCATTGTTGGGGTACATAATTTCAAATTAAAAAAATACATTATATGTTGATGAAAAAGACTTCAGACAATTGCAAATACATTGAGCACCTATGGATAGATTAGTTGAACCCAAAACTAGAATTTAGAACTCAATTATTACGTTTATATTAACATTTTTCATTATTGGGGTAAATCATTTTAAATAAAAAAAAACATAATTTGTTGACGAAAAAGACTTCAGAAAATTGCAAATACATTTATCCACTATACATAAATTAGATGATCAGAAAACTAGAATTTAGAATTCAATATTAAGCCTTATATGAACATTTTTTAATCTCGGGGTACATAATTTCAAATTTATAAAAAACATAATTAGTTGATGAATAAGACTTTAGTCAATTGCAAATACATTAGTCACCTATGGATAGATTAGTTGTACGCAAAACTAGAATTAAGAAGTCATTTAATACGTTAATATAAACATTATCATTGTTGGGGTACATCATTTCAAATTAAAAAAAAACATAATATGTTGACGAATAAGACTTCAGACAGTTGCAGATACATTTTTCAACTATAGATAAACTAGATGATCTGAACACTAGAATTTAGAGGTCATTAATTACGTTGATATTAACATTTTCATTGTTGGGGTACATCATTTCAAATTAAAAAAAATATATAATTTGTTGACGAATAAGACTTCAGACAATTGCAAATACATTGAGCACCTATGGATAGATTAGTTGAACCCAAAACTAGAATTTAGAACTCAATTATTACGTTTATATTAACATTTTTCATTAATGGGGTACATCATTTCAAATTAAAAAAAAACATAATTTGTTGACGAATAAGACTTCAGAAAATTGCAAATACATTTATCCACTATACATAAATTAGATGATCAGAAAACTAGAATTTAGAACTCAATATTAAGCCTTATATGAACATTTTTTAGTCTCGGGGTACATAATTTCAAATTTATAAAAAACATAATTAGTTGATGAATAAGACTTTAGTCAATTGCAAATACATTAGTCACCTATAGATAGATTAGTTAAACCCAAAACTAGATTTTAGAACTCAATTATTACGTTGATATTAACATTTTCATTGTTGGGGTACATCATTTCAAATTAAAAAAATACATTATATGTTGATGAAAAAGACTTCAGACAATTGCAAATACATTGAGCACCTATATATAGATTAGATGAACCCAAAACTAGAATTTAGAAATCAATAATTACGTTTATATTAACGTTATTCATTGTCGGGGTACATAATTTCAAATTTATAAAAAACATAATTAGTTGATGAATTAGACTTAAGTCAATTGCGAATAAATTAGTCACCTATAGATAGATTAGTTGTACGCAAAACTGGAATTTAGAAGTCAATAAATACGTTGATATTAACATTTTCATTGTTGGGGTACATCATTTCAAATTAAAAAAATATATAATTTGTTGACGAATAAGACTTCAGACAGTTGCAGATACATTTTTCAACTATAGATAAACTAGTTGATCTGCGAACTAGAATTTAAAACTCAAATATAAGGCTTATATTAACATTTTTCATTATTGGGGTAAATCATTTTAAATTAAAAAAAAACATAATTTGTTGACGAATAGTACTTCAGAAAATTGCAAATACATTTATCCACTATACATAAACTAGATGATCAGAAAACTAGAATTTAGAACATAATATTAACGCTTATATGAAAATTTTTAGTCTTGGGGTACATAATTTCAAATTTATAAAAAACATAATTAGTTGATGAATAAGACTTCAGACAGTTGCAGATACATTTTTCAACTATAGATAAACTAATTGATCTGAACACTAGAATTTAGAAGTCATTAATTACGTTAATATTAACAATTTCATTGTTGAGGTACATATTTCAAATTAAAAAAAAAACATAATATGTTAATGAATAAGACTTCAGACAATTGCAAATACATTGAGAACCTAAAGATAGATTAGTTGAACCCAAAACTAGGTTTAAGAACTCAATTATTACGTTTATATTAACATTTTTCATTAATGGGGTACATCATTTCAAATTAAAAAAAAAAACATAATTTGCTGACGAATAACACTTCAGAGAATTGCAAATACTTTTATCCACGATACATAAACTAGATGATCAGAAAACTAGAATTTAGAACTCAATATTAACGCTTATATGAACATTTTTTGGTCTTGGGGTACATCATTTCAAATTAAAAAAGTACATTATATGTTGATGAAAAAGACTTCTGACAATTGCAAATACATTGAGCACCTATAAATAGATTAGATGAACCCAAAACTATAAACTAGAAATCAATAATTACGTTAATATTAAAGTTATTCATTAATGGGGGACATCATTTCAAATTAAATAAAAACATAATATGTTGAAGAATAAGACTTTAGTCAATTGCAAATACATTATTCACCTATAGATAGATTAGTTGTACGCAAAACTAGAATTTAGAAATCAATAATTACGTTAATATTAACGTTATTCATTGTTGGGGTACATAATTTCAAATTAAAAAAATACATTATATGTTGATGAAAAAGACTTCAGACAATTGCAAATACATTGAGCACCTATGGATAGATTAGTTGAACCCAAAACTAGAATTTAGAACTCAATTATTACGTTTATATTAACATTTTTCATTATTGGGGTAAATCATTTTAAATAAAAAAAAACATAATTTGTTGACGAAAAAGACTTCAGAAAATTGCAAATACATTTATCCACTATACATAAATTAGATGATCAGAAAACTAGAATTTAGAATTCAATATTAAGCCTTATATGAACATTTTTTAATCTCGGGGTACATAATTTCAAATTTATAAAAAACATAATTAGTTGATGAATAAGACTTTAGTCAATTGCAAATACATTAGTCACCTATGGATAGATTAGTTGTACGCAAAACTAGAATTAAGAAGTCATTTAATACGTTAATATTAACATTATCATTGTTGGGGTACATCATTTCAAATTAAAAAAAAAACATAATATGTTGACGAATAAGACTTCAGACAGTTGCAGATACATTTTTCAACTATAGATAAACTAGATGATCTGAACACTAGAATTTAGAGGTCATTAATTACGTTGATATTAACATTTTCATTGTTGGGGTACATCATTTCAAATTAAAAAAAATATATAATTTGTTGACGAATAAGACTTCAGACAATTGCAAATACATTGAGCACCTATGGATAGATAAGTTGTACCCAATATTAAAATTTAGAACTCAATTATTACGTTTATATTAACATTTTTCATTAATGGGGTACATCATTTCAAATTAAAAAAAAACATAATTTGTTGACGAATAAGACTTCAGAAAATTGCAAATACATTTATCCACTATACATAAATTAGATGATCAGAAAACTAGAATTTAGAACTCAATATTAAGCTTTATATGAACATTTTTTAGTCTCGGGGTACATAATTTCAAATTTATAAAAAACATAATTAGTTGATGAATAAGACTTTAGTCAATTGCAAATACATTAGTCACCTATAGATAGATTAGTTAAACCCAAAACTAGATTTTAGAACTCAATTATTACGTTTATGTTAACATTTTTCATTAATGGGGTACATCATTTCAAATTAAAAAAAAAACATAATTTGTTGACGAATAACACTTCAGACAATTGCAAATACATTTATCCACTATACATAAACTAGATGATCAGAAAACTAGAATTTAGAACTTAATATTAACGCTTATATGAACATTTTTTAGTCTTGGTGGTACATAATTTCAAATTTATAAAAAACATAATTAGTTGATGAATAAGACTTCAGTCAATTGCAAATACATTAGTCACCTATAGATAGATTAGTTAAACCCAAAACTAGATTTTAGAACTCAATTATTACGTTGATATTAATATTTTCATTGTTGGGGTACATCATTTCAAATTAAAAAAATACATTTTATGTTGATGAAAAAGACTTCAGACAATTGCAAATACATTGAGCACCTATATATAGATTAGATGAACCCAAAACTAGAATTTAGAAATCAATAATTACGTTAATATTAACGTTATTCATTGTCGGGGTACATAATTTCAAATTTATAAAAAACATAATTAGTTGATGAATTAGACTTAAGTCAATTGCGAATAAATTAGTCACCTATAGATAGATTAGTTGTACGCAAAACTAGAATTAAGAAGTCAATAAATACGTTGATATTAACATTTTCATTGTTGGGGTACATCATTTCAAATTAAAAAAATATATTATTTGTTGACGACTAAGACTTCAGACAATTGCAAATACATTGAGCACCTATGAATAGATTAGTTGAACCCAAAACTAGAATTTAGAACTCAATTATTACGTTTATATTAACATTTTTCATTAATGGGGTACATCATTTCAAATTAAAAAAAAACATAATTTGTTGACGAATAATACTTCAGACAATTGCAAATACATTTATCCACTATACATAAATTAGATGATCAGAAAACTAGAAATTAGAATTCAATATTAAGCCTTAAATAAACATTTTTTAATCTCGGGGTACATAATTTCAAATTTATAAAAAACATAATTAGTTGATGAATAAGACTTAAGTCAATTGCAAATACATTAGTCACCTATGGATAGATTAGTTGTACGCAAAACTGGAATTTAGAAGTCAATAAATACGTTGATATTAACATTTTCATTGTTGGGGTACATCATTTCAAATTAAAAAAATATATAATTTGTTGACGAATAAGACTTCAGACAGTTGCAGATACATTTTTCAACTATAGATAAACTAGTTGATCTGCGAACTAGAATTTAAAACTCAAATATAAGGCTTATATTAACATTTTTCATTATTGGGGTAAATCATTTTAAATTAAAAAAAAACATAATTTGTTGACGAATAGTACTTCAGAAAATTGCAAATACATTTATCCACTATACATAAACTAGATGATCAGAAAACTAGTATTTAGAACATAATATTAACGCTTATATGAAAATTTTTAGTCTTGGGGTACATAATTTCAAATTTATAAAAAACATAATTAGTTGATGAATAAGACCTGAAGTCAATTGCGAATAAATTAGACACCTATAAATAGATTAGTTGTACGCAAAACTAGAATTAAGAAGTCATTAAATACGTTAATATTAACATTATCATTGTTGGGGTACATCATTTCAAATTAAAAAAAAACATAATATGTTGACGAATAAGACTTCAGACAGTTGCAGATACATTTTTCAACTATAGATAAACTAGATGATCTGAACACTAGAATTTAGAGGTCATTAATTACGTTGATATTAACATTTTCATTGTTGGGGTACATCATTTCAAATTAAAAAAATATATAATTTGTTGACGAATAAGACTTCAGACAATTGCAAATACATTGAGCACCTATGGATAGATAAGTTGTACCCAATATTAGAATTTAGAACTCAATTATTACATTAATATTAACATTTTTCATTAATGGGGTACATCATTTCAAATTAAAAAAAAAACATAATTTGTTGACGAAAAAGACTTCAGACAGTTGCAGATACATTTTTCAACTATAGATAAACTAATTGATCTGAACACTAGAATTTAGAAGTCATTAATTACGTTAATATTAACAATTTCATTGTTGAGGTACATATTTCAAATTAAAAAAAAAACATAATATGTTAATGAATAAGACTTCAGACAATTGCAAATACATTGAGAACCTAAAGATAGATTAGTTGAACCCAAAACTAGGTTTAAGAACTCAATTATTACGTTTATATTAACATTTTTCATTAATGGGGTACATCATTTCAAATTAAAAAAAAAAAACATAATTTGCTGACGAATAACACTTCAGAGAATTGCAAATACTTTTATCCACGATACATAAACTAGATGATCAGAAAACTAGAATTTAGAACTCAATATTAACGCTTATATGAACATTTTTTGGTCTTGGGGTACATCATTTCAAATTAAAAAAATACATTATATGTTGATGAAAAAGACTTCTGACAATTGCAAATACATTAGTCACCTATAGATAGATTAGTTAAACCCAAAACTAGATTTTAGAACTCAATTATTACGTTTATATTAACATTTTTCATTAATGGGGTACATCATTTCAAATTAAAAAAAAAAACATAATTTGTTGACGAATAACACTTCAGACAATTGCAAATACATTTATCCACTATACATAAACTAGATGATCAGAAAACTAGAATTTAGAACTTAATATTAACGCTTATATGAACATTTTTTAGTCTTGGGGTACATAATTTCAAATATATTAAAAACATAATTAGTTGATGAATAAGACTTCAGACAGTTGCAGATACATTTTTCAACTATAGATAAACTAATTGATCTGAACACTAGAATTTAGAAGTCATTAATTACGTTATATTAACAATTTCATTGTTGAGGTACATATTTCAAATTAAAAAAAAAACATAATATTTTAATCAATAAGACTTCAGACAATTGCAAATACATTGAGTACCTATAAATAGATTAGATGAACCCAAAACTAGAATTTAGAAATCAATAATTTCGTTAATATTAACGTTATTCATTGTTGGGGTACATAATTTCAAATTTATAAAAAACATAATTAGTTGATGAATTAGACTTAAGTCAATTGCGAATAAATTAGTCACCTATAGATTGATTAGTTGTACGCAAAACTAGAATTTAGAACTCAATATTAACGCTAATATGAACATTTTTTGGTCTTGGGGTACATCATTTCAAATTAAAAAAATACAATATATGTAGATGAAAAAGACTTCAGACAATTGCAAATACATTGAGTACCTATAAATAGATTAGATGAACCCAAAACTAGAATTTAGAACTCAATTATTACGTTTATATTAACATTTTTCATTATTGGGGTAAATCATTTTAAATTAAAAAAAAACATAATTTGTTGACGAAATAGACTTCAGACAATTGCAAATACATTTATCCACTATACATAAATTAGATGATCAGAAAACTAGAATTTAGAATTCAATAATAAGCCTTATATGAACATTTTATAATCTCGGGGTACATAATTTCAAATTTATAATAAACATAATTAGTTGATGAATAAGACTTTAGTCAATTGCAAATACATTAGTCACCTATGGATAGATTAGTTGTACGCAAAACTAGAATTAAGAAGTCATTAAATACGTTGATATTAACATTATCATTGTTGGGGTACATCATTTCAAATTAAAAAAAAACATAATATGTTGACGAATAAGACTTCAGACAGTTGCAGATACATTTATCCACTATACATAAACTAGATGATCAGAAAACTAGAATTTAGAACTCAATATTAAGCCTTATATGAACATTTTTTAGTCTCGGGGTACATAATTTCAAATTTATAAAAAACATAATTAGTTGATGAATAAGACTTTAGTCAATTGCAAATACATTAGTCACCTATAGATAGATTAGTTAAACCCAAAACTAGATTTTAGAACTCAATTATTACGTTTATATTAACATTTTTCATTAATGGGGTACATCATTTCAAATTAAAAAAAAAAACATAATTTGTTGACGAATAACACTTCAGACAATTGCAAATACATTTATCCACTATACATAAACTAGATGATCAGAAAACTAGAATTTAGAACTTAATATTAACGTTTATATGAACATTTTTTAGTCTTGGGGTACATAATTTCAAATATATAAAAAACATAATTAGTTGATGAATAAGACTTCAGACAGTTGCAGATACATTTTTCAACTATAGATAAACTAATTGATCTGAACACTAGAATTTAGAAGTCATTAATTACGTTATATTAACAATTTCATTGTTGAGGTACATATTTCAAATTAAAAAAAAAACATAATTTTTTAATCAATAAGACTTCAGACAATTGCAAATACATTGAGTACCTATAAATAGATTAGATGAACCCAAAACTAGAATTTAGAAATCAATAATTTCGTTAATATTAACGTTATTCATTGTTGGGGTACATTATTTCAAATTTATAAAAAACATAATTAGTTGATGAATTAGACTTAAGTCAATTGCGAATAAATTAGTCACCTATAGATAGATTAGTTGTACGCAAAACTAGAATTAAGAAGTCAATAAATACGTTGTTATTAACATTTTCATTGTTCGGGTACATCATTTCAAATTAAAAAAAAAACATAATATATTGACGAATAAGACTTCAGACAGTTGCAGATACATTTTTCAACTACAGATAAACTAGTTGATCTGCGAACTAGAATTTAAAACTCAAATATAAGGCTTATATTAACATTTTTCATTATTGGGGTAAATCATTTTAAATTAAAAAAAAACATAATTTGTTGACGAAAAAGACTTCAGAAAATTGCAAACAAATTTATTAACTATACATAAACTAGATGATCAGAAAACTAGAATTTAGAACATAATATTAACGCTTATATGAAAATATTTAGTCTTGGGGTACATAATTTCAAATTTATAAAAAACATAATTAGTTGATGAATAAGACTTCAGACAGTTGCAGATACATTTTTCAACTATAGATAAACAAATTGATCTGAACACTAGAATTTAGAAGTCATTAATGACGTTAATATTAACAATTTCATTGTTGAGGTACATATTTCAAATTAAAAAAAAAACATAATATGTTAATGAATAAGACTTCAGACAATTGCAAATACATTGAGAACCTAAAGATAGATTAGTTGAACCCAAAACTAGGTTTAAGAACTCAATTATTACGTTTATATTAACATTTTTCATTAATGGGGTACATCATTTCAAATTAAAAAAAAAACATAATTTGTTGACGAATAACACTTCAGAGAATTGCAAATACTTTTATCCACGATACATAAACTAGATGATCAGAAAACTAGAATTTAGAACTCAATATTAACGCTTATATGAACATTTTTTGGTCTTGGGGTACATCATTTCAAATTAAAAAAGTACATTATATGTTGATGAAAAAGACTTCTGACAATTGCAAATACATTGAGCACCTATAAATAGATTAGATGAACCCAAAACTATAAACTAGAAATCAATAATTACGTTAATATTAAAGTTATTCATTAATGGGGGACATCATTTCAAATTAAATAAAAACATAATATGTTGAAGAATAAGACTTTAGTCAATTGCAAATACATTATTCACCTATAGATAGATTAGTTGTACGCAAAACTAGAATTTAGAAATCAATAATTACGTTAATATTAACGTTATTCATTGTTGGGGGTACATAATTTCAAATTAAAAAAATACATTATATGTTGATGAAAAAGACTTCAGACAATTGCAAATACATTGAGCACCTATGGATAGATTAGTTGAACCCAAAACTAGAATTTAGAACTCAATTATTACGTTTATATTAACATTTTTCATTATTGGGGTAAATCATTTTAAATAAAAAAAAACATAATTTGTTGACGAAAAAGACTTCAGAAAATTGCAAATACATTTATCCACTATACATAAATTAGATGATCAGAAAACTAGAATTTAGAATTCAATATTAAGCCTTATATGAACATTTTTTAATCTCGGGGTACATAATTTCAAATTTATAAAAAACATAATTAGTTGATGAATAAGACTTTAGTCAATTGCAAATACATTAGTCACCTATGGATAGATTAGTTGTACGCAAAACTAGAATTAAGAAGTCATTTAATACGTTAATATTAACATTATCATTGTTGGGGTACATCATTTCAAATTAAAAAAAAACATAATATGTTGACGAATAAGACTTCAGACAGTTGCAGATACATTTTTCAACTATAGATAAACTAGATGATCTGAACACTAGAATTTAGAGGTCATTAATTACGTTGATATTAACATTTTCATTGTTGGGGTACATCATTTCAAATTAAAAAAAATATATAATTTGTTGACGAATAAGACTTCAGACAATTGCAAATACATTGAGCACCTATGGATAGATTAGTTGAACCCAAAACTAGAATTTAGAACTCAATTATTACGTTTATATTAACATTTTTCATTAATGGGGTACATCATTTCAAATTAAAAAAAAACATAATTTGTTGACGAATAATACTTCAGACAATTGCAAATACATTTATCCACTATACATAAACTAGATGATCAGAAAACTAGTATTTAGAACATAATATTAACGCTTATATGAAAATTTTTAGTCTTGGGGTACATAATTTCAAATTTATAAAAAACATAATTAGTTGATGAATAAGACCTGAAGTCAATTGCGAATAAATTAGACACCTATAAATAGATTAGTTGTACGCAAAACTAGAATTAAGAAGTCATTAAATACGTTAATATTAACATTATCATTGTTGGGGTACATCATTTCAAATTAAAAAAAAACATAATATGTTGACGAATAAGACTTCAGACAGTTGCAGATACATTTTTCAACTATAGATAAACTAGATGATCTGAACACTAGAATTTAGAGGTCATTAATTACGTTGATATTAACATTTTCATTGTTGGGGGTACATCATTTCAAATTAAAAAAATATATAATTTGTTGACGAATAAGACTTCAGACAATTGCAAATACATTGAGCACCTATGGATAGATAAGTTGTACCCAATATTAGAATTTAGAACTCAATTATTACATTAATATTAACATTTTTCATTAATGGGGTACATCATTAAAAAACATAATTTTTTAATCAATAAGACTTCAGACAATTGCAAATACATTGAGTACCTATAAATAGATTAGATGAACCCAAAACTAGAATTTAGAAATCAATAATTTCGTTAATATTAACGTTATTCATTGTTGGGGTACATTATTTCAAATTTATAAAAAACATAATTAGTTGATGAATTAGACTTAAGTCAATTGCGAATAAATTAGTCACCTATAGATAGATTAGTTGTACGCAAAACTAGAATTAAGAAGTCAATAAATACGTTGTTATTAACATTTTCATTGTTCGGGTACATCATTTCAAATTAAAAAAAAAACATAATATATTGACGAATAAGACTTCAGACAGTTGCAGATACATTTTTCAACTACAGATAAACTAGTTGATCTGCGAACTAGAATTTAAAACTCAAATATAAGGCTTATATTAACATTTTTCATTATTGGGGTAAATCATTTTAAATTAAAAAAAAAACATAATTTGTTGACGAAAAAGACTTCAGAAAATTGCAAACAAATTTATTAACTATACATAAACTAGATGATCAGAAAAACTAGAATTTAGAACATAATATTAACGCTTATATGAAAATATTTAGTCTTGGGGGTACATAATTTCAAATTTATAAAAAACATAATTAGTTGATGAATAAGACTTCAGACAGTTGCAGATACATTTTTCAACTATAGATAAACAAATTGATCTGAACACTAGAATTTAGAAGTCATTAATTACGTTAATATTAACAATTTCATTGTTGAGGTACATATTTCAAATTAAAAAAAAAAACATAATATGTTAATGAATAAGACTTCAGACAATTGCAAATACATTGAGAACCTAAAGATAGATTAGTTGAACCCAAAACTAGGTTTAAGAACTCAATTATTACGTTTATATTAACATTTTTCATTAATGGGGTACATCATTTCAAATTAAAAAAAAAACATAATTTGTTGACGAATAACACTTCAGAGAATTGCAAATACATTTATCCGCGATACATAAACTAGATGATTGGAAAACTAGAATTTAGAACTCAATATTAACGCTAATATGAACATTTTTTGGTCTTGGGGGTACATCATTTTAAATAAAAAAAAACATAATTTGTTGACGAAAAAGACTTCAGAAAATTGCAAATACATTTATCCACTATACATAAATTAGATGATCAGAAAACTAGAATTTAGAATTCAATATTAAGCCTTATATGAACATTTTTTAATCTCGGGGTACATAATTTCAAATTTATAAAAAACATAATTAGTTGATGAATAAGACTTTAGTCAATTGCAAATACATTAGTCACCTATGGATAGATTAGTTGTACGCAAAACTAGAATTAAGAAGTCATTTAATACGTTAATATTAACATTATCATTGTTGGGGGTACATCATTTCAAATTAAAAAAAAAACATAATATGTTGACGAATAAGACTTCAGACAGTTGCAGATACATTTTTCAACTATAGATAAACTAGATGATCTGAACACTAGAATTTAGAGGTCATTAATTACGTTGATATTAACATTTTCATTGTTGGGGTACATCATTTCAAATTAAAAAAAATATATAATTTGTTGACGAATAAGACTTCAGACAATTGCAAATACATTGAGCACCTATGGATAGATAAGTTGTACCCAATATTAAAATTTAGAACTCAATTATTACGTTTATATTAACATTTTTCATTAATGGGGTACATCATTTCAAATTAAAAAAAAACATAATTTGTTGACGAATAAGACTTCAGAAAATTGCAAATACATTTATCCACTATACATAAATTAGATGATCAGAAAACTAGAATTTAGAACTCAATATTAAGCTTTATATGAACATTTTTTAGTCTCGGGGTACATAATTTCAAATTTATAAAAAAACATAATTAGTTGATGAATAAGACTTTAGTCAATTGCAAATACATTAGTCACCTATAGATAGATTAGTTAAACCCAAAACTAGATTTTAGAACTCAATTATTACGTTTATGTTAACATTTTTCATTAATGGGGTACATCATTTCAAATTAAAAAAAAAACATAATTTGTTGACGAATAACACTTCAGACAATTGCAAATACATTTATCCACTATACATAAACTAGATGATCAGAAAACTAGAATTTAGAACTTAATATTAACGCTTATATGAACATTTTTTAGTCTTGGTGGTACATAATTTCAAATTTATAAAAAACATAATTAGTTGATGAATAAGACTTCAGTCAATTGCAAATACATTAGTCACCTATAGATAGATTAGTTAAACCCAAAACTAGATTTTAGAACTCAATTATTACGTTGATATTAATATTTTCATTGTTGGGGTACATCATTTCAAATTAAAAAAATACATTTTATGTTGATGAAAAAGACTTCAGACAATTGCAAATACATTGAGCACCTATATATAGATTAGATGAACCCAAAACTAGAATTTAGAAATCAATAATTACGTTAATATTAACGTTATTCATTGTCGGGGTACATAATTTCAAATTTATAAAAAACATAATTAGTTGATGAATTAGACTTAAGTCAATTGCGAATAAATTAGTCACCTATAGATAGATTAGTTGTACGCAAAACTAGAATTAAGAAGTCAATAAATACGTTGATATTAACATTTTCATTGTTGGGGTACATCATTTCAAATTAAAAAAATATATTATTTGTTGACGACTAAGACTTCAGACAATTGCAAATACATTGAGCACCTATGAATAGATTAGTTGAACCCAAAACTAGAATTTAGAACTCAATTATTACGTTTATATTAACATTTTTCATTAATGGGGTACATCATTTCAAATTAAAAAAAAACATAATTTGTTGACGAATAATACTTCAGACAATTGCAAATACATTTATCCACTATACATAAATTAGATGATCAGAAAACTAGAAATTAGAATTCAATATTAAGCCTTAAATAAACATTTTTTAATCTCGGGGTACATAATTTCAAATTTATAAAAAACATAATTAGTTGATGAATAAGACTTAAGTCAATTGCAAATACATTAGTCACCTATGGATAGATTAGTTGTACGCAAAACTGGAATTTAGAAGTCAATAAATACGTTGATATTAACATTTTCATTGTTGGGGTACATCATTTCAAATTAAAAAAATATATAATTTGTTGACGAATAAGACTTCAGACAGTTGCAGATACATTTTTCAACTATAGATAAACTAGTTGATCTGCGAACTAGAATTTAAAACTCAAATATAAGGCTTATATTAACATTTTTCATTATTGGGGTAAATCATTTTAAATTAAAAAAAAACATAATTTGTTGACGAATAGTACTTCAGAAAATTGCAAATACATTTATCCACTATACATAAACTAGATGATCAGAAAACTAGTATTTAGAACATAATATTAACGCTTATATGAAAATTTTTAGTCTTGGGGTACATAATTTCAAATTTATAAAAAACATAATTAGTTGATGAATAAGACCTGAAGTCAATTGCGAATAAATTAGACACCTATAAATAGATTAGTTGTACGCAAAACTAGAATTAAGAAGTCATTAAATACGTTAATATTAACATTATCATTGTTGGGGTACATCATTTCAAATTAAAAAAAAACATAATATGTTGACGAATAAGACTTCAGACAGTTGCAGATACATTTTTCAACTATAGATAAACTAGATGATCTGAACACTAGAATTTAGAGGTCATTAATTACGTTGATATTAACATTTTCATTGTTGGGGTACATCATTTCAAATTAAAAAAATATATAATTTGTTGACGAATAAGACTTCAGACAATTGCAAATACATTGAGCACCTATGGATAGATAAGTTGTACCCAATATTAGAATTTAGAACTCAATTATTACATTAATATTAACATTTTTCATTAATGGGGTACATCATTTCAAATTAAAAAAAAAACATAATTTGTTGACGAAAAAGACTTCAGACAGTTGCAGATACATTTTTCAACTATAGATAAACTAATTGATCTGAACACTAGAATTTAGAAGTCATTAATTACGTTAATATTAACAATTTCATTGTTGAGGTACATATTTCAAATTAAAAAAAAAACATAATATGTTAATGAATAAGACTTCAGACAATTGCAAATACATTGAGAACCTAAAGATAGATTAGTTGAACCCAAAACTAGGTTTAAGAACTCAATTATTACGTTTATATTAACATTTTTCATTAATGGGGTACATCATTTCAAATTAAAAAAAAAAACATAATTTGCTGACGAATAACACTTCAGAGAATTGCAAATACTTTTATCCACGATACATAAACTAGATGATCAGAAAACTAGAATTTAGAACTCAATATTAACGCTTATATGAACATTTTTTGGTCTTGGGGTACATCATTTCAAATTAAAAAAATACATTATATGTTGATGAAAAAGACTTCTGACAATTGCAAATACATTAGTCACCTATAGATAGATTAGTTAAACCCAAAACTAGATTTTAGAACTCAATTATTACGTTTATATTAACATTTTTCATTAATGGGGTACATCATTTCAAATTAAAAAAAAAAACATAATTTGTTGACGAATAACACTTCAGACAATTGCAAATACATTTATCCACTATACATAAACTAGATGATCAGAAAACTAGAATTTAGAACTTAATATTAACGCTTATATGAACATTTTTTAGTCTTGGGGTACATAATTTCAAATATATTAAAAACATAATTAGTTGATGAATAAGACTTCAGACAGTTGCAGATACATTTTTCAACTATAGATAAACTAATTGATCTGAACACTAGAATTTAGAAGTCATTAATTACGTTATATTAACAATTTCATTGTTGAGGTACATATTTCAAATTAAAAAAAAAACATAATATTTTAATCAATAAGACTTCAGACAATTGCAAATACATTGAGTACCTATAAATAGATTAGATGAACCCAAAACTAGAATTTAGAAATCAATAATTTCGTTAATATTAACGTTATTCATTGTTGGGGTACATAATTTCAAATTTATAAAAAACATAATTAGTTGATGAATTAGACTTAAGTCAATTGCGAATAAATTAGTCACCTATAGATAGATTAGTTGTACGCAAAACTAGAATTTAGAACTCAATATTAACGCTAATATGAACATTTTTTGGTCTTGGGGTACATCATTTCAAATTAAAAAAATACAATATATGTAGATGAAAAAGACTTCAGACAATTGCAAATACATTGAGTACCTATAAATAGATTAGATGAACCCAAAACTAGAATTTAGAACTCAATTATTACGTTTATATTAACATTTTTCATTATTGGGGTAAATCATTTTAAATTAAAAAAAAACATAATTTGTTGACGAAATAGACTTCAGACAATTGCAAATACATTTATCCACTATACATAAATTAGATGATCAGAAAACTAGAATTTAGAATTCAATAATAAGCCTTATATGAACATTTTATAATCTCGGGGTACATAATTTCAAATTTATAATAAACATAATTAGTTGATGAATAAGACTTTAGTCAATTGCAAATACATTAGTCACCTATGGATAGATTAGTTGTACGCAAAACTAGAATTAAGAAGTCATTAAATACGTTGATATTAACATTATCATTGTTGGGGTACATCATTTCAAATTAAAAAAAAACATAATATGTTGACGAATAAGACTTCAGACAGTTGCAGATACATTTATCCACTATACATAAACTAGATGATCAGAAAACTAGAATTTAGAACTCAATATTAAGCCTTATATGAACATTTTTTAGTCTCGGGGTACATAATTTCAAATTTATAAAAAACATAATTAGTTGATGAATAAGACTTTAGTCAATTGCAAATACATTAGTCACCTATAGATAGATTAGTTAAACCCAAAACTAGATTTTAGAACTCAATTATTACGTTTATATTAACATTTTTCATTAATGGGGTACATCATTTCAAATTAAAAAAAAAAACATAATTTGTTGACGAATAACACTTCAGACAATTGCAAATACATTTATCCACTATACATAAACTAGATGATCAGAAAACTAGAATTTAGAACTTAATATTAACGTTTATATGAACATTTTTTAGTCTTGGGGTACATAATTTCAAATATATAAAAAACATAATTAGTTGATGAATAAGACTTCAGACAGTTGCAGATACATTTTTCAACTATAGATAAACTAATTGATCTGAACACTAGAATTTAGAAGTCATTAATTACGTTAATATTAACAATTTCATTGTTGAGGTACATATTTCAAATTAAAAAAAAAACATAATATGTTAATGAATAAGACTTCAGACAATTGCAAATACATTGAGAACCTAAAGATAGATTAGTTGAACCCAAAACTAGGTTTAAGAACTCAATTATTACGTTTATATTAACATTTTTCATTAATGGGGTACATCATTTCAAATTAAAAAAAAAAACATAATTTGCTGACGAATAACACTTCAGAGAATTGCAAATACTTTTATCCACGATACATAAACTAGATGATCAGAAAACTAGAATTTAGAACTCAATATTAACGCTTATATGAACATTTTTTGGTCTTGGGGTACATCATTTCAAATTAAAAAAATACATTATATGTTGATGAAAAAGACTTCTGACAATTGCAAATACATTAGTCACCTATAGATAGATTAGTTAAACCCAAAACTAGATTTTAGAACTCAATTATTACGTTTATATTAACATTTTTCATTAATGGGGTACATCATTTCAAATTAAAAAAAAAAACATAATTTGTTGACGAATAACACTTCAGACAATTGCAAATACATTTATCCACTATACATAAACTAGATGATCAGAAAACTAGAATTTAGAACTTAATATTAACGCTTATATGAACATTTTTTAGTCTTGGGGTACATAATTTCAAATATATTAAAAACATAATTAGTTGATGAATAAGACTTCAGACAGTTGCAGATACATTTTTCAACTATAGATAAACTAATTGATCTGAACACTAGAATTTAGAAGTCATTAATTACGTTATATTAACAATTTCATTGTTGAGGTACATATTTCAAATTAAAAAAAAAACATAATATTTTAATCAATAAGACTTCAGACAATTGCAAATACATTGAGTACCTATAAATAGATTAGATGAACCCAAAACTAGAATTTAGAAATCAATAATTTCGTTAATATTAACGTTATTCATTGTTGGGGTACATAATTTCAAATTTATAAAAAACATAATTAGTTGATGAATTAGACTTAAGTCAATTGCGAATAAATTAGTCACCTATAGATAGATTAGTTGTACGCAAAACTAGAATTTAGAACTCAATATTAACGCTAATATGAACATTTTTTGGTCTTGGGGTACATCATTTCAAATTAAAAAAATACAATATATGTAGATGAAAAAGACTTCAGACAATTGCAAATACATTGAGTACCTATAAATAGATTAGATGAACCCAAAACTAGAATTTAGAACTCAATTATTACGTTTATATTAACATTTTTCATTATTGGGGTAAATCATTTTAAATTAAAAAAAAACATAATTTGTTGACGAAATAGACTTCAGACAATTGCAAATACATTTATCCACTATACATAAATTAGATGATCAGAAAACTAGAATTTAGAATTCAATAATAAGCCTTATATGAACATTTTATAATCTCGGGGTACATAATTTCAAATTTATAATAAACATAATTAGTTGATGAATAAGACTTTAGTCAATTGCAAATACATTAGTCACCTATGGATAGATTAGTTGTACGCAAAACTAGAATTAAGAAGTCATTAAATACGTTGATATTAACATTATCATTGTTGGGGTACATCATTTCAAATTAAAAAAAAACATAATATGTTGACGAATAAGACTTCAGACAGTTGCAGATACATTTATCCACTATACATAAACTAGATGATCAGAAAACTAGAATTTAGAACTCAATATTAAGCCTTATATGAACATTTTTTAGTCTCGGGGTACATAATTTCAAATTTATAAAAAACATAATTAGTTGATGAATAAGACTTTAGTCAATTGCAAATACATTAGTCACCTATAGATAGATTAGTTAAACCCAAAACTAGATTTTAGAACTCAATTATTACGTTTATATTAACATTTTTCATTAATGGGGTACATCATTTCAAATTAAAAAAAAAAACATAATTTGTTGACGAATAACACTTCAGACAATTGCAAATACATTTATCCACTATACATAAACTAGATGATCAGAAAACTAGAATTTAGAACTTAATATTAACGTTTATATGAACATTTTTTAGTCTTGGGGTACATAATTTCAAATATATAAAAAACATAATTAGTTGATGAATAAGACTTCAGACAGTTGCAGATACATTTTTCAACTATAGATAAACTAATTGATCTGAACACTAGAATTTAGAAGTCATTAATTACGTTATATTAACAATTTCATTGTTGAGGTACATATTTCAAATTAAAAAAAAAACATAATTTTTTAATCAATAAGACTTCAGACAATTGCAAATACATTGAGTACCTATAAATAGATTAGATGAACCCAAAACTAGAATTTAGAAATCAATAATTTCGTTAATATTAACGTTATTCATTGTTGGGGTACATTATTTCAAATTTATAAAAAACATAATTAGTTGATGAATTAGACTTAAGTCAATTGCGAATAAATTAGTCACCTATAGATAGATTAGTTGTACGCAAAACTAGAATTAAGAAGTCAATAAATACGTTGTTATTAACATTTTCATTGTTCGGGTACATCATTTCAAATTAAAAAAAAAACATAATATATTGACGAATAAGACTTCAGACAGTTGCAGATACATTTTTCAACCTACAGATAAACTAGTTGATCTGCGAACTAGAATTTAAAACTCAAATATAAGGCTTATATTAACATTTTTCATTATTGGGGTAAATCATTTTAAATTAAAAAAAAACATAATTTGTTGACGAAAAAGACTTCAGAAAATTGCAAACAAATTTATTAACTATACATAAACTAGATGATCAGAAAACTAGAATTTAGAACATAATATTAACGCTTATATGAAAATATTTAGTCTTGGGGTACATAATTTCAAATTTATAAAAAACATAATTAGTTGATGAATAAGACTTCAGACAGTTGCAGATACATTTTTCAACTATAGATAAACAAATTGATCTGAACACTAGAATTTAGAAGTCATTAATTACGTTAATATTAACAATTTCATTGTTGAGGTACATATTTCAAATTAAAAAAAAAACATAATATGTTAATGAATAAGACTTCAGACAATTGCAAATACATTGAGAACCTAAAGATAGATTAGTTGAACCCAAAACTAGGTTTAAGAACTCAATTATTACGTTTATATTAACATTTTTCATTAATGGGGTACATCATTTCAAATTAAAAAAAAAACATAATTTGTTGACGAATAAGACTTCAGACAATTGCAAATACATTTATCCGCGATACATAAACTAGATGATTGGAAAACTAGAATTTAGAACTCAATATTAACGCTAATATGAACATTTTTTGGTCTTGGGGTACATCATTTCAAATTAAAAAAATACAATATATGTAGATGAAAAAGACTTCAGACAATTGCAAATACATTGAGTACCTATAAATAGATTAGATGAACCCAAAACTAGAATTTAGAAATCAATAATTACGTTAATATTAACGTTATTCATTGTTGGGGTACATAATTTCAAATTTATAAAAAACATAATTAGTTGATGAATTAGACTTAAGTCAATTGCGAATAAATTAGTCACCTATAGATAGATTAGTTGTACGCAAAACTAGAATTAAGAAGTCAATAAATACGTTGATATTAACATTTTCATTGTTCGGGTACATCATTTCAAATTAAAAAAAAAACATAATATGTTGACGAATAAGACTTCAGACAGTTGCAGATACATTTTTCAACTACAGATAAACTAGTTGATCTGCGAACTAGAATTTAAAACTCAAATATAAGGCTTATATTAACATTTTTCATTATTGGGGTAAATCATTTTAAATTAAAAAAAAACATAATTTGTTGACGAATAAGACTTCAGAAAATTGCAAATACATTTATCCACTATATATAAATTAGATGATCAGAAAACTAGAATTTAGAACTCAATATTAAGCCTTATATGAACATTTTTTAGTCTCGGGGTACATAATTTCAAATTTATAAAAAACATAATTAGTTGATGAATAAGACTTTAGTCAATTGCAAATACATTAGTCACCTATAGATAGATTAGTTAAACCCAAAACTAGATTTTAGAACTCAATTATTACGTTTATATTAACATTTTTCATTAATGGGGTACATCATTTCAAATTAAAAAAAAAACATAATTTGTTGACGAATAACACTTCAGACAATTGCAAATACATTTATCCACTATACATAAACTAGATGATCAGAAAACTAGAATTTAGAACTTAATATTAACGCTTATATGAACATTTTTTAGTCTTGGGGTACATAATTTCAAATTTATAAAAAACATAATTAGTTGATGAATAAGACTTCAGACAGTTGCAGATACATTTTTAAACTATAGATAAACTAATTGATCTGAACACTAGAATTTAGAAGTCATTAATTACGTTATATTAACATTTTCATTGTTGAGGTACATATTTCAAATTAAATAAAAAACATAATATTTTAATGAATAAGACTTCAGACAATTGCAAATACATTGAGAACCTAAAGATAGATTAGTTGAACACAAAACTAGGTTTAAGAACTCAGTTATTACGTTTATATTAACATTTTTCATTAATGGGGTACATTATTTCAAATTAAAAATAAAACATAATTTGTTGACGAATAAGACTTCAGACAATTGCAAATACATTTATCCACGATACATAAACTAGATGATCAGAAAACTAGAATTTAGAACTCAATATTAACGCTAATATGAACATTTTTTGGTCTTGGGGTACATCATTTCAAATTAAAAAAATACAATATATGTAGATGAAAAAGACTTCAGACAATTGCAAATACATTGAGTACCTATAAATAGATTAGATGAACCCAAAACTAGAATTTAGAACTCAATTATTACGTTTATATTAACATTTTTCATTATTGGGGTAAATCATTTTAAATTAAAAAAAAACATAATTTGTTGACGAAAAAGACTTCAGACAATTGCAAATACATTTATCCACTATACATAAATTAGATGATCAGAAAACTAGAATTTAGAATTCAATATTAAGCCTTATATGAACATTTGATAATCTCGGGGTACATAATTTCAAATTTATAATAAACATAATTAGTTGATGAATAAGACTTTAGTCAATTGCAAATACATTGAGTACCTATAAATAGATTAGATGAACCCAAAACTAGAATTTAGAAATCAATAATTAAGTTAATATTAACGTTATTCATTGTTGGGGTACATAATTTCAAATTTATAAAAAACATAATTAGTTGATGAATTAGACTTAAGTCAATTGCGAATAAATTAGTCACCTATAGATAGATTAGTTGTACGCAAAACTAGAATTAAGAAGTCAATAAATACGTTGATATTAACATTTTCATTGTTCGGGTACATCATTTCAAATTAAAAAAAAAACATAATATGTTGACGAATAAGACTTCAGACAGTTGCAGATACATTTTTCAACTACAGATAAACTAGTTGATCTGCGAACTAGAATTTAAAACTCAAATATAAGGCTTATATTAACATTTTTCATTATTGGGGTAAATCATTTTAAATTAAAAAAAAACATAATTTGTTGACGAATAAGACTTCAGAAAATTGCAAATACATTTATCCACTATATATAAATTAGATGATCAGAAAACTAGAATTTAGAACTCAATATTAAGCCTTATATGAACATTTTTTAGTCTCGGGGTATATAATTTCAAATTTATAAAAAACATAATTAGTTGATGAATAAGACTTTAGTCAATTGCAAATACATTAGTCACCTATAGATAGATTAGTTAAACCCAAAACTAGATTTTAGAACTCAATTATTACGTTTATATTAACATTTTTCATTAATGGGGTACATCATTTCAAATTAAAAAAAAAACATAATTTGTTGACGAATAAGACTTCAGACAATTGCAAATACATTTATCCACGATACATAAACTAGATGATCAGAAAACTAGAATTTAGAACTCAATATTAACGCTAATATGAACATTTTTTGGTCTTGGGGTACATCATTTCAAATTAAAAAAATACAATATATGTAGATGAAAAAGACTTCAGACAATTGCAAATACATTGAGTACCTATAAATAGATTAGATGAACCCAAAACTAGAATTTAGAACTCAATTATTACGTTTATATTAACATTTTTCATTATTGGGGTAAATCATTTTAAATTAAAAAAAAACATAATATGTTGACGAATAAGACTTCAGACAGTTGCAGATACATTTTTCAACTACAGATAAACTAGTTGATCTGCGAACTAGAATTTAAAACTCAAATATAAGGCTTATATTAACATTTTTCATTATTGGGGTAAATCATTTTAAATTAAAAAAAAACATAATTTGTTGACGAATAAGACTTCAGAAAATTGCAAATACATTTATCCACTATATATAAATTAGATGATCAGAAAACTAGAAGTTAGAACTCAATATTAAGCCTTATATGAACATTTTTTAGTCTCGGGGTACATAATTTCAAATTTATAAAAAACATAATTAGTTGATGAATAAGACTTTAGTCAATTGCAAATACATTAGTCACCTATAGATAGATTAGTTAAACCCAAAACTAGATTTTAGAACTCAATTATTACGTTTATATTAACATTTTTCATTAATGGAGTACATCATTTCAAATTAAAAAAAAAACATAATTTGTTGACGAATAACACTTCAGACAATTGCAAATACATTTATCCACTATACATAAACTAGATGATCAGAAAACTAGAATTTAGAACTTAATATTAACGCTTATATGAACATTTTTTAGTCTTGGGGTACATAATTTCAAATTTATAAAAAACATAATTAGTTGATGAATAAGACTTCAGACAGTTGCAGATACATTTTTAAACTATAGATAAACTAATTGATCTGAACACTAGAATTTAGAAGTCATTAATTACGTTATATTAACATTTTCATTGTTGAGGTACATATTTCAAATTAAATAAAAAACATAATATTTTAATGAATAAGACTTCAGACAATTGCAAATACATTGAGAACCTAAAGATAGATTAGTTGAACACAAAACTAGGTTTAAGAACTCAGTTATTACGTTTATATTAACATTTTTCATTAATGGGGTACATTATTTCAAATTAAAAATAAAACATAATTTGTTGACGAATAAGACTTCAGACAATTGCAAATACATTTATCCACGATACATAAACTAGATGATCAGAAAACTAGAATTTAGAACTCAATATTAACGCTAATATGAACATTTTTTGGTCTTGGGGTACATCATTTCAAATTAAAAAAATACAATATATGTAGATGAAAAAGACTTCAGACAATTGCAAATACATTGAGTACCTATAAATAGATTAGATGAACCCAAAACTAGAATTTAGAACTCAATTATTACGTTTATATTAACATTTTTCATTATTGGGGTAAATCATTTTAAATTAAAAAAAAACATAATTTGTTGACGAAAAAGACTTCAGACAATTGCAAATACATTTATCCACTATACATAAATTAGATGATCAGAAAACTAGAATTTAGAATTCAATATTAAGCCTTATATGAACATTTTATAATCTCGGGGTACATAATTTCAAATTTATAATAAACATAATTAGTTGATGAATAAGACTTTAGTCAATTGCAAATACATTGAGTACCTATAAATAGATTAGATGAACCCAAAACTAGAATTTAGAAATCAATAATTACGTTAATATTAACGTTATTCATTGTTGGGGTACATAATTTCAAATTTATAAAAAACATAATTAGTTGATGAATTAGACTTAAGTCAATTGCGAATAAATTAGTCACCTATAGATAGATTAGTTGTACGCAAAACTAGAATTAAGAAGTCAATAAATACGTTGATATTAACATTTTCATTGTTCGGGTACATCATTTCAAATTAAAAAAAAAACATAATATGTTGACGAATAAGACTTCAGACAGTTGCAGATACATTTTTCAACTACAGATAAACTAGTTGATCTGCGAACTAGAATTTAAAACTCAAATATAAGGCTTATATTAACATTTTTCATTATTGGGGTAAATCATTTTAAATTAAAAAAAAACATAATTTGTTGACGAATAAGACTTCAGAAAATTGCAAATACATTTATCCACTATATATAAATTAGATGATCAGAAAACTAGAATTTAGAACTCAATATTAAGCCTTATATGAACATTTTTTAGTCTCGGGGTACATAATTTCAAATTTATAAAAAACATAATTAGTAGATGAATAAGACTTCAGACAGTTGCAGATACATTTTTCAACTATAGATAAACAAATTGATCTGAACACTAGAATTTAGAAGTCATTAATTACGTTAATATTAACAATTTCATTGTTGAGGTACATATTTCAAATTAAAAAAAAAACATAATATGTTAATGAATAAGACTTCAGACAATTGCAAATACATTGAGAACCTAAAGATAGATTAGTTGAACCCAAAACTAGGTTTAAGAAATCAATTATTACGTTTATATTAACATTTTTCATTAATGGGGTACATCATTTCAAATTAAAAAAAAAACATAATTTGTTGACGAATAAGACTTCAGACAATTGCAAATACATTTATCCGCGATACATAAACTAGATGATTAGAAAACTAGAATTTAGAACTCAATATTAACGCTAATATGAACATTTTTTGGTCTTGGGGTACATCGTTTCAAATTAAAAAAATACAATATATGTAGATGAAAAAGACTTCAGACAATTGCAAATACATTGAGTACCTATAAATAGATTAGATGAACCCAAAACTAGAATTTAGAAATCAATAATTACGTTAATATTAACGTTATTCATTGTTGGGGTACATAATTTCAAATTTATAAAAAACATAATTAGTTGATGAATTAGACTTAAGTCAATTGCGAATAAATTAGTCACCTATAGATAGATTAGTTGTACGCAAAACTAGAATTAAGAAGTCAATAAATACGTTGATATTAACATTTTCATTGTTCGGGTACATCATTTCAAATTAAAAAAAAAACATAATATATTGACGAATAAGACTTCAGACAGTTGCAGATACATTTTTCAACTACAGATAAACTAGTTGATCTGCGAACTAGAATTTAAAACTCAAATATAAGGCTTATATTAACATTTTTCATTATTGGGGTAAATCATTTTAAATTAAAAAAAAACATAATTTGTTGACGAAAAAGACTTCAGAAAATTGCAAATAAATTTATTAACTATACATAAACTAGATGATCAGAAAACTAGAATTTAGAACATAATATTAACGCTTATATGAAAATATTTAGTCTTGGGGTACATAATTTCAAATTTATAAAAAACATAATTAGTTGATGAATAAGACTTCAGACAGTTGCAGATACATTTTTCAACTATAGATAAACAAATTGATCTGAACACTAGAATTTAGAAGTCATTAATTACGTTAATATTAACAATTTCATTGTTGAGGTACATATTTCAAATTAAAAAAAAAACATAATATGTTAATGAATAAGACTTCAGACAATTGCAAATACATTGAGAACCTAAAGATAGATTAGTTGAACCCAAAACTAGGTTTATGAACTCAATTATTACGTTTATATTAACATTTTTCATTAATGGGGTACATCATTTCAAATTAAAAAAAAAACATAATTTGTTGACGAATAAGACTTCAGACAATTGCAAATACATTTATCCGCGATACATAAACTAGATGATTAGAAAACTAGAATTTAGAACTCAATATTAACGCTTATATGAACATTTTTTGGTCTTGGGGTACATCATTTCAAATTAAAAAAATACATTATATGTAGATGAAAAAGACTTCAGACAATTGTAAATACATTGAGCACCTATATATAGATTAGATGAACCCAAACTAGAATTTAGAAATCAATAATTACGTTAATATTAACGTTATTCATTGTTGGGGTACATAATTTCAAATAAGACGAATAAGACTTCAGACAGTTGCAGATACATTTTTCAACTATAGATAAACTAGTTAATCTGCGAACTAGAATTTAAAACTCAAATATAAGGCTTATATTAACATTTTTCATTATTGTGGTAAATCATTTTAAATTAAAAAAAAACATAATTTGTTGAAGAATAGTACTTCAGAAAATTGCAAATACATTTATCCACTATACATAAACTAGATGATCAGAAAACTAGAATTTAGAACATAATATTAACGCTTATATGAACATTTTTTAGTCTTGGGGTACATAATTTCAAATTTATAAAAAACATAATGAGTTGATGAAGTAGACTTAAGTCAATTGCGAATAAATTAGTCACCTATAGATAGATTAGTTGTACGCAAAACTAGAATTAAGAAGTCATTAAATACGTTGATATTAACATTTTCATTGTTGGGGTACATCATTTCAAATTAAAAAAAAACATAATATGTTGACGAATAAGACTTCAGACAGTTGCAGATACATTTTTCAACTATAGATAAACTAGATGATCTGAACACTAGAATTTAGAGGTCATTAATTACGTTGATATTAACATTTTCATTGTTGGGGTACATCATTTCAAATTAAAAAAATATATAATTTGTTGACGAATAAGACTTCAGACAATTGCAAATACATTGAGTACCTATAAATAGATTAGATGAACCCAAAACTAGAATTTAGAAATCAATAATTACGTTAATAAAACGTTATTCATTGTTGGGGTACATCATTTCAAATTAAAAAAAAATATAATTTATTGACGAATAAGACTTCAGACAGTTGCAGATACATTTTTCAACTATAGATAAACTAGTTGATCTGCAAACTAGAATTTAAAACTCAAATATAAGGCTTATATTAACATTTTTCATTATTGTGGTAAATCATTTTAAATTAAAAAAAACATAATTTGTTGAAGAATAGTACTTCAGAAAATTGTAAATACATTTATCCACTAAACATAAACTAGATGATCAGAAAACTAGAATTTAGAACATAATATTAACGCTTATATGAACATTTTTTAGTCTTGGGGTACATAATTTCAAATTTATAAAAAACATAATTAGTTGATGAAGTAGACTTAAGTCAATTGCGAATAAATTAGTCACCTATGGATAGATTAGTTGTACGCAAAACTAGAATTAAGAAGTCATTAAATACGTTGATATTAACATTATCATTGTTGGGGTACATCATTTCAAATTAAAAAAAAACATAATATGTTGACGAATAAGACTTCAGACAGTTGCAGATACATTTTTCAACTATAGATAAACTAGATGATCTGAACACTAGAATTTAGAGGTCATTAATTACGTTGATATTAACATTTTCATTGTTGGGGTACATCATTTCAAATTAAAAAAATATATAATTTGTTGACGAATAAGACTTCAGACAATTGCAAATACATTGAGCACCTATGGATAGATAAGTTGTACCCAATATTAGAATTTAGAACTCAATTATTACATTAATATTAACATTTTTCATTAATGGGGTACATCATTTCAAATTAAAAAAAAAACATAATTTGTTGACGAATAAGACTTCAGACAATTGCAAATACATTTATCCGCGATACATAAACTAGATGATCAGAAAACTAGAATTTAGAACAAAATATTAACGCTTATATGAACATTTTTTAGTCTTGGGGTACATAATTTCAAATATATAAAAAACATAATTAGTTGATGAATAAGACTTCAGACAGTTGCAGATACATTTTTCAACTATAGATAAACTAATTGATCTGAACACTAGAATTTAGAAGTCATTAATTACGTTATATTAACAATTTCATTGTTGAGGTACATATTTCAAATTAAAAAAAAAACATAATATTTTAATCAATAAGACTTCAGACAATTGCAAATACATTGAGAACCTAAAGATAGATTAGTTGAACCCAAAACTAGGTTTAAGAACTCAATTATTACGTTTAAATTAAAATTTTTCATTAATGGGGTACATCATTTCAAATTAAAAAAAAAACATAATTTGTTGACGAATAAGACTTCAGACAATTGCAAATACATTTATCCACGATACATAAACTAGATGATCAGAAAACTAGAATTTAGAACTCAATATTAACGCTAATATGAACATTTTTTGGTCTTGGGGTACATCATTTCAAATTAAAAAAATACAATATATGTAGATGAAAAAGACTTCAGACAATTGCAAATACATTGAGTACCTATAAATAGATTAGATGAACCCAAAACTAGAATTTAGAAATCAATAATTACGTTAATATTAACGTTATTCATTGTTGGGGTACATAATTTCAAATTTATAAAAAACATAATTAGTTGATGAATTAGACTTAAGTCAATTGCGAATAAATTAGTCACCTATAGATAGATTAGTTGTACGCAAAACTAGAATTAAGAAGTCAATAAATACGTTGATATTAACATTTTCATTGTTCGGGTACATCATTTCAAATTAAAAAAAAAACATAATATATTGACGAATAAGACTTCAGACAGTTGCAGATACATTTTTCAACTACAGATAAACTAGTTGATCTGCGAACTAGAATTTAAAACTCAAATATAAGGCTTATATTAACATTTTTCATTATTGGGGTAAATCATTTTAAATTAAAAAAAAACATAATTTGTTGACGAATAGTACTTCAGAAAATTGCAAATACATTTATTAACTTTACATAAACTAGATGATCAGAAAACTAGAATTTAGAACATAATATTAACGCTTATATGAAAATATTTAGTCTTGGGGTACATAATTTCAAATTTATAAAAAACATAATGAGTTGATGAAGTAGACTTAAGTCAATTGCGAATAAATTAGTCACCTATAGATAGATTAGTTGTACGCAAAACTAGAATTAAGAAGTCATTAAATACGTTGATATTAACATTTTCATTGTTGGGGTACATCATTTCAAATTAAAAAAAAACATAATATGTTGACGAATAAGACTTCAGACAGTTGCAGATACATTTTTCAACTATAGATAAACTAGATGATCTGAACACTAGAATTTAGAGGTCATTAATTACGTTGATATTAACATTTTCATTGTTGGGGTACATCATTTCAAATTAAAAAAATATATAATTTGTTGACGAATAAGACTTTAGACAATTGCAAATACATTGAGTACCTATAAATAGATTAGATGAACCCAAAACTAGAATTTAGAAATCAAGAATTACGTTAATAAAACGTTATTCATTGTTGGGGTACATCATTTCAAATTAAAAAAAAATATAATTTATTGACGAATAAGACTTCAGACAGTTGCAGATACATTTTTCAACTATAGATAAACTAGTTGATCTGCAAACTAGAATTTAAAACTCAAATATAAGGCTTATATTAACATTTTTCATTATTGTGGTAAATCATTTTAAATTAAAAAAAACATAATTTGTTGAAGAATAGTACTTCAGAAAATTGTAAATACATTTATCCACTAAACATAAACTAGATGATCAGAAAACTAGAATTTAGAACATAATATTAACGCTTATATGAACATTTTTTAGTCTTGGGGTACATAATTTCAAATTTATAAAAAACATAATAAGTTGATGAAGTAGACTTAAGTCAATTGCGAATAAATTAGTCACCTATGGATAGATTAGTTGTACGCAAAACTAGAATTAAGAAGTCATTAAATACGTTGATATTAACATTATCATTGTTGGGGTACATCATTTCAAATTAAAAAAAAACATAATATGTTGACGAATAAGACTTCAGACAGTTGCAGATACATTTTTCAACTATAGATAAACTAGATGATCTGAACACTAGAATTTAGAGGTCATTAATTACGTTGATATTAACATTTTCATTGTTGGGGTACATCATTTCAAATTAAAAAAATATATAATTTGTTGACGAATAAGACTTCAGACAATTGCAAATACATTGAGCACCTATGGATAGATAAGTTGTACCCAATATTAGAATTTAGAACTCAATTATTACATTAATATTAACATTTTTCATTAATGGGGTACATCATTTCAAATTAAAAAAAAAACATAATTTGTTGACGAATAAGACTTCAGACAATTGCAAATACATTTATCCGCGATACATAAACTAGATGATTAGAAAACTAGAATTTAGAACTCAATATTAACGCTTATATGAACATTTTTTGGTCTTGGGGTACATCATTTCAAATTAAAAAAATACATTATATGTAGATGAAAAAGACTTCAGACAATTGCAAATACATTGAGCACCTATATATAGATTAGATGAACCCAAAACTAGAATTTAGAAATCAATAATTACGTTAATATTAACGTTATTCATTGTTGGGGTACATAATTTCAAATTTATAAAAAACATAATTAGTTGATGAATTAGACTTAAGTCAAATGCGAATAAATTAGTCACCTATAGATAGATTAGTTGTACGCAAAACTAGAATTAAGAAGTCAATAAATACGTTGATACTAACATCTTCATTGTTGGGGTACATCATTTCAAATTAAAAAAAAATATAATTTGTTGACGAATAAGACTTCAGACAGTTGCAGATACATTTTTCAACTATAGATAAACTAGTTAATCTGCGAACTAGAATTTAAAACTCAAATATAAGGCTTATATTAACATTTTTCATTAATGGGGTACATCATTTCAAATTAAAAAAAAAACATAATTTGTTGACGAATAAGACTTCAGAAAATTGCAAATACATTTATCCACTATACATAAATTAGATGATCAGAAAACTAGAATTTAGAACTCAATATTAAGCCTTATATGAACATTTTTTAGTCTTGGGGTACATAATTTCAAATATATAAAAAACATAATTAGTTGATGAATAAGACTTCAGACAGTTGCAGATACATTTTTCAACTATAGATAAACTAATTGATCTGAACACTAGAATTTAGAAGTCATTAATTACGTTATATTAACAATTTCATTGTTGAGGTACATATTTCAAATTAAAAAAAAAACATAATATTTTAATCAATAAGACTTCAGACAATTGCAAATACATTGAGAACCTAAAGATAGATTAGTTGAACCCAAAACTAGGTTTAAGAACTCAATTATTACGTTTAAATTAACATTTTTCATTAATGGGGTACATCATTTCAAATTAAAAAAAAAACATAATTTGTTGACGAATAAGACTTCAGACAATTGCAAATACATTTATCCACAATACATAAACTAGATGATCAGAAAACTAGAATTTAGAACTCAATATTAACGCTAATATGAACATTTTTTGGTCTTGGGGTACATCATTTCAAATTAAAAAAATACAATATATGTAGATGAAAAAGACTTCAGACAATTGCAAATACATTGAGTACCTATAAATAGATTAGATGAACCCAAAACTAGAATTTAGAAATCAATAATTACGTTAATATTAACGTTATTCATTGTTGGGGTACATAATTTCAAATTTATAAAAAACATAATTAGTTGATGAATTAGACTTAAGTCAATTGCGAATAAATTAGTCACCTATAGATAGATTAGTTGTACGCAAAACTAGAATTAAGAAGTCAATAAATACGTTGATACTAACATTTTCATTGTTGGGGTACATCATTTCAAATTAAAAAAAAATATAATTTGTTGACGAATAAGACTTCAGACAGTTGCAGATACATTTTTCAACTATAGATAAACTAGTTAATCTGCGAACTAGAATTTAAAACTCAAATATAAGGCTTATATTAACATTTTTCATTATTGTGGTAAATCATTTTAAATTAAAAAAAAACATAATTTGTTGAAGAATAGTACTTCAGAAAATTGCAAATACATTTATCCACTATACATAAACTAGATGATCAGAAAACTAGAATTTAGAACATAATATTAACTCTTATATGAAAATATTTAGTCTTGGGGTACATAATTTCAAATTTATAAAAAACATAATTAGTTGATGAATAAGACTTCAGACAGTTGCAGATACATTTTTCAACTATAGATAAACAAATTGATCTGAACACTAGAATTTAGAAGTCATAAATTACGTTAATATTAACAATTTCATTGTTGAGGTACATATTTCAAATTAAAAAAAAAACATAATATGTTAATGAATAAGACTTCAGAAAATTGCAAATACATTGAGAACCTAAAGATAGATTAGTTGAACCCAAAACTAGGTTTAAGAACTCAATTATTACGTTTATATTAACATTTTTCATTAATGGGGTACATCATTTCAAATTAAAAAAAAAACATAATTTGTTGACGAATAAGACTTCAGACAATTGCAAATACATTTATCCGCGATACATAAACTAGATGATTAGAAAACTAGAATTTAGAACTCAATATTAACGCTTATATGAACATTTTTTGGTCTTGGGGTACATCATTTCAAATTAAAAAAATACATTATATGTAGATGAAAAAGACTTCAGACAATTGCAAATACATTGAGCACCTATATATAGATTAGATGAACCCAAAACTAGAATTTAGAAATCAATAATTACGTTAATATTAACGTTATTCATCGTTGGTGTACATAATTTCAAATTTATAAAAAACATAATTAGTTGATGAATTAGACTTAAGTCAATTGCGAATAAATTAGTCACCTATAGATAGATTAGTTGTACGCAAAACTAGAATTAAGAAGTCAATAAATACGTTGATACTAACATTTTCATTGTTGGGGTACATCATTTCAAATTAAAAAAAAATATAATTTGTTGACGAATAAGACTTCAGACAGTTGCAGATACATTTTTCAACTATAGATAAACTAGTTAATCTGCGAACTAGAATTTAAAACTCAAATATAAGGCTTATATTAACATTTTTCATTATTGTGGTAAATCATTTTAAATTAAAAAAAAACATAATTTGTTGAAGAATAGTACTTCAGAAAATTGCAAATACATTTATCCACTATACATAAACTAGATGATCAGAAAACTAGAATTTAGAACATAATATTAACTCTTATATGAAAATATTTAGTCTTGGGGTACATAATTTCAAATTTATAAAAAACATAATTAGTTGATGAATAAGACTTCAGACAGTTGCAGATACATTTTTCAACTATAGATAAACAAATTGATCTGAACACTAGAATTAGAAGTCATTAATTACGTTAATATTAACAATTTCATTGTTGAGGTACATATTTCAAATTAAAAAAAAAACATAATATGTTAATGAATAAGACTTCAGACAATTGCAAATACATTGAGAACCTAAAGATAGATTAGTTGAACCCAAAACTAGGTTTAAGAACTCAATTATTACGTTTAAATTAACATTTTTCATTAATGGGGTACATCATTTCAAATTAAAAAAAAAACATAATTTGTTGACGAATAAGACTTCAGACAATTGCAAATACATTTATCCACAATACATAAACTAGATGATCAGAAAACTAGAATTTAGAACTCAATATTAACGCTAATATGAACATTTTTTGGTCTTGGGGTACATCATTTCAAATTAAAAAAATACAATATATGTAGATGAAAAAGACTTCAGACAATTGCAAATACATTGAGTACCTATAAATAGATTAGATGAACCCAAAACTAGAATTTAGAAATCAATAATTACGTTAATATTAACGTTATTCATTGTTGGGGTACATAATTTCAAATTTATAAAAAACATAATTAGTTGATGAATTAGACTTAAGTCAATTGCGAATAAATTAGTCACCTATAGATAGATTAGTTGTACGCAAAACTAGAATTAAGAAGTCAATAAATACGTTGATATTAACATTTTCATTGTTCGGGTACATCATTTCAAATTAAAAAAAAAACATAATATATTGACGAATAAGACTTCAGACAGTTGCAGATACATTTTTCAACTACAGATAAACTAGTTGATCTGCGAACTAGAATTTAAAACTCAAATATAAGGCTTATATTAACATTTTTCATTATTGGGGTAAATCATTTTAAATTAAAAAAAAACATAATTTGTTGACGAATAGTACTTCAGAAAATTGCAAATACATTTATTAACTTTACATAAACTAGATGATCAGAAAACTAGAATTTAGAACATAATATTAACGCTTATATGAAAATATTTAGTCTTGGGGTACATAATTTCAAATTTATAAAAAACATAATTAGTTGATGAATAAGACTTCAGACAGTTGCAGATACATTTTTCAACTATAGATAAACAAATTGATCTGAACACTAGAATTTAGAAGTCATTAATTACGTTAATATTAACAATTTCATTGTTGAGGTACATATTTCAAATTAAAAAAAAAACATAATATGTTGACGAATAAGACTTCAGACAATTGCAAATACATTTTTACACTATAAATAAACTAGATGATCTGAACACTAGAATTTAGAGGTCATTAATTACGTTGATATTAACATTTTCATTGTTGGGGTACATCATTTCAAATTAAAAAAATATATAATTTGTTGACGAATAAGACTTCAGACAATTGCAAATACATTGAGTACCTATAAATAGATTAGATGAACCCAAAACTAGAATTTAGAAACCAATAATTACGTTAATAAAACGTTATTCATTGTTGGGGTACATCATTTCAAATTAAAAAAAAATATAATTTATTGACGAATAAGACTTCAGACAGTTGCAGATACATTTTTCAACTATAGATAAACTAGTTGATCTGCAAACTAGAATTTAAAACTCAAATATAAGGCTTATATTAACATTTTTCATTATTGTGGTAAATCATTTTAAATTAAAAAAAACATAATTTGTTGAAGAATAGTACTTCAGAAAATTGTAAATACATTTATCCACTAAACATAAACTAGATGATCAGAAAACTAGAATTTAGAACTTAATATTAACGCTTATATGAACATTTTTTAGTCTTGGGGTACATAATTTCAAATATATAAAAAACATAATTAGTTGATGAATAAGACTTCAGACGGTTGCAGATACATTTTTCAACTATAGATAAACTAGTTAATCTGCGAACTAGAATTTAAAACTCAAATATAAGGCTTATATTAACATTTTTCATTAATGGGGTACATCATTTCAAATTAAAAAAAAAACATAATTTGTTGACGAATAAGACTTCAGAAAATTGCAAATACATTTATCCACTATACATAAATTAGATGATCAGAAAACTAGAATTTAGAACTCAATATTAAGCCTTATATGAACATTTTTTAGTCTTGGGGTACATAATTTCAAATATATAAAAAACATAATTAGTTGATGAATAAGACTTCAGACAGTTGCAGATACATTTTTCAACTATAGATAAACTAATTGATCTGAACACTAGAATTTAGAAGTCATTAATTACGTTATATTAACAATTTCATTGTTGAGGTACATATTTCAAATTAAAAAAAAAACATAATATTTTAATCAATAAGACTTCAGACAATTGCAAATACATTGAGAACCTAAAGATAGATTAGTTGAACCCAAAACTAGGTTTAAGAACTCAATTATTACGTTTAAATTAACATTTTTCATTAATGGGGTACATCATTTCAAATTAAAAAAAAAACATAATTTGTTGACGAATAAGACTTCAGACAATTGCAAATACATTTATCCACAATACATAAACTAGATGATCAGAAAACTAGAATTTAGAACTCAATATTAACGCTAATATGAACATTTTTTGGTCTTGGGGTACATCATTTCAAATTAAAAAAATACAATATATGTAGATGAAAAAGACTTCAGACAATTGCAAATACATTGAGTACCTATAAATAGATTAGATGAACCCAAAACTAGAATTTAGAAATCAATAATTACGTTAATATTAACGTTATTCATTGTTGGGGTACATAATTTCAAATTTATAAAAAACATAATTAGTTGATGAATTAGACTTAAGTCAATTGCGAATAAATTAGTCACCTATAGATAGATTAGTTGTACGCAAAACTAGAATTAAGAAGTCAATAAATACGTTGATACTAACATTTTCATTGTTGGGGTACATCATTTCAAATTAAAAAAAAATATAATTTGTTGACGAATAAGACTTCAGACAGTTGCAGATACATTTTTCAACTATAGATAAACTAGTTAATCTGCGAACTAGAATTTAAAACTCAAATATAAGGCTTATATTAACATTTTTCATTATTGTGGTAAATCATTTTAAATTAAAAAAAAACATAATTTGTTGAAGAATAGTACTTCAGAAAATTGCAAATACATTTATCCACTATACATAAACTAGATGATCAGAAAACTAGAATTTAGAACATAATATTAACTCTTATATGAAAATATTTAGTCTTGGGGTACATAATTTCAAATTTATAAAAAACATAATTAGTTGATGAATAAGACTTCAGACAGTTGCAGATACATTTTTCAACTATAGATAAACAAATTGATCTGAACACTAGAATTTAGAAGTCATAAATTACGTTAATATTAACAATTTCATTGTTGAGGTACATATTTCAAATTAAAAAAAAAACATAATATGTTAATGAATAAGACTTCAGAAAATTGCAAATACATTGAGAACCTAAAGATAGATTAGTTGAACCCAAAACTAGGTTTAAGAACTCAATTATTACGTTTATATTAACATTTTTCATTAATGGGGTACATCATTTCAAATTAAAAAAAAAACATAATTTGTTGACGAATAAGACTTCAGACAATTGCAAATACATTTATCCGCGATACATAAACTAGATGATTAGAAAACTAGAATTTAGAACTCAATATTAACGCTTATATGAACATTTTTTGGTCTTGGGGTACATCATTTCAAATTAAAAAAATACATTATATGTAGATGAAAAAGACTTCAGACAATTGCAAATACATTGAGCACCTATATATAGATTAGATGAACCCAAAACTAGAATTTAGAAATCAATAATTACGTTAATATTAACGTTATTCATTGTTGGGGTACATAATTTCAAATTTATAAAAAACATAATTAGTTGATGAATTAGACTTAAGTCAATTGCGAATAAATTAGTCACCTATAGATAGATTAGTTGTACGCAAAACTAGAATTAAGAAGTCAATAAATACGTTGATACTAACATTTTCATTGTTGGGGTACATCATTTCAAATTAAAAAAAAATATAATTTGTTGACGAATAAGACTTCAGACAGTTGCAGATACATTTTTCAACTATAGATAAACTAGTTAATCTGCGAACTAGAATTTAAAACTCAAATATAAGGCTTATATTAACATTTTTCATTATTGTGGTAAATCATTTTAAATTAAAAAAAAACATAATTTGTTGAAGAATAGTACTTCAGAAAATTGCAAATACATTTATCCACTATACATAAACTAGATGATCAGAAAACTAGAATTTAGAACATAATATTAACTCTTATATGAAAATATTTAGTCTTGGGGTACATAATTTCAAATTTATAAAAAACATAATTAGTTGATGAATAAGACTTCAGACAGTTGCAGATACATTTTTCAACTATAGATAAACAAATTGATCTGAACACTAGAATTAGAAGTCATTAATTACGTTAATATTAACAATTTCATTGTTGAGGTACATATTTCAAATTAAAAAAAAAACATAATATGTTAATGAATAAGACTTCAGACAATTGCAAATACATTGAGAACCTAAAGATAGATTAGTTGAACCCAAAACTAGGTTTAAGAACTCAATTATTACGTTTATATTAACATTTTTCATTAATGGGGTACATCATTTCAAATTAAAAAAAAAACATAATTTGTTGACGAATAACACTTCAGACATTTGCAAATACATTTATCCACTATACATAAACTAGATGATCAGAAAACTAGAATTTAGAACTTAATATTAACGCTTATATGAACATTTTTTAGTCTTGGGGTACATAATTTCAAATATATAAAAAACATAATTAGTTGATGAATAAGACTTCAGACGGTTGCAGATACATTTTTCAACTATAGATAAACTAATTGATCTGAACACTAGAATTTAGAAGTCATTAATTACGTTATATTAACAATTTCATTGTTGAGGTACATATTTCAAATTAAAAAAAAAACATAATATTTTAATCAATAAGACTTCAGACAATTGCAAATACATTGAGAACCTAAAGATAGATTAGTTGAACCCAAAACTAGGTTTAAGAACTCAATTATTACGTTTATATTAACATTTTTCATTAATGGGGTACATCATTTCAAATTAAAAAAAAAACATAATTTGTTGACGAATAAGACTTCAGACAATTGCAAATACATTTATCCGCGATACATAAACTAGATGATTAGAAAACTAGAATTTATAACTCAATATTAACGCTTATATGAACATTTTTTGGTCTTGGGGTACATCATTTCAAATTAAAAAAATACATTATATGTAGATGAAAAAGACTTCAGACAATTGTAAATACATTGAGCACCTATATATAGATTAGATGAACCCAAACTAGAATTTAGAAATCAATAATTACGTTAATATTAACGTTATTCATTGTTGGGGTACATAATTTCAAATTTATAAAAAACATAATAAGTTGATGAATTAGACTTAAGTCAATTGCGAATAAATTAGTCACCTATAGATAGATTAGTTGTACGCAAAACTAGAATTAAGAACTCAATTATTACGTTTATATTAACATTTTTCATTAATGGGGTACATCATTTCAAATTAAAAAAAAAACATAATTTGTTGACGAATAAGACTTCAGAAAATTGCAAATACATTTATCCACTATACATAAATTAGATGATCAGAAAACTAGAATTTAGAACTCAATATTAAGCCTTATATGAACATTTTTTAGTCTCGGGGTACATAATTTCAAATTTATAAAAAACATAATTAGTTGATGAATAAGACTTTAGTCAATTGCAAATACATTAGTCACCTATAGATAGATTAGTTAAACCCAAAACTAGATTTTAGAACTCAATTATTACGTTTATATTAACATTTTTCATTAATGGGGTACATCATTTCAAATTAAAAAAAAAACATAATTTGTTGACGAATAACACTTCAGACAATTGCAAATACATTTATCCACTATACATAAACTAGATGATCAGAAAACTAGAATTTAGAACTTAATATTAACGCTTATATGAACATTTTTTAGTCTTGGGGTACATAATTTCAAATATATAAAAAACATAATTAGTTGATGAATAAGACTTCAGACAGTTGCAGATACATTTTTCAACTATAGATAAACTAATTGATCTGAACACTAGAATTTAGAAGTCATTAATTACGTTATATTAACAATTTCATTGTTGAGGTACATTTTTCAAATTAAAAAAAAAACATAATATTTTAATCAATAAGACTTCAGACAATTGCAAATACATTGAGAACCTAAAGATAGATTAGTTGAACCCAAAACTAGGTTTAAGAACTCAATTATTACGTTTAAATTAAAATTTTTCATTAATGGGGTACATCATTTCAAATTAAAAAAAAAACATAATTTGTTGACGAATAAGACTTCAGACAATTGCAAATACATTTATCCACGATACATAAACTAGATGATCAGAAAACTAGAATTTAGAACTCAATATTAACGCTAATATGAACATTTTTTGGTCTTGGGGTACATCATTTCAAATTAAAAAAATACAATATATGTAGATGAAAAAGACTTCAGACAATTGCAAATACATTGAGTACCTATAAATAGATTAGATGAACCCAAAACTAGAATTTAGAAATCAATAATTACGTTAATATTAACGTTATTCATTGTTGGGGTACATAATTTCAAATTTATAAAAAACATAATTAGTTGATGAATTAGACTTAAGTCAATTGCGAATAAATTAGTCACCTATAGATAGATTAGTTGTACGCAAAACTAGAATTAAGAAGTCAATAAATACGTTGATATTAACATTTTCATTGTTCGGGTACATCATTTCAAATTAAAAAAAAAACATAATATATTGACGAATAAGACTTCAGACAGTTGCAGATACATTTTTCAACTACAGATAAACTAGTTGATCTGCGAACTAGAATTTAAAACTCAAATATAAGGCTTATATTAACATTTTTCATTATTGGGGTAAATCATTTTAAATTAAAAAAAAACATAATTTATTGACGAATAGTACTTCAGAAAATTGCAAATACATTTATTAACTTTACATAAACTAGATGATCAGAAAACTAGAATTTAGAACATAATATTAACGCTTATATGAAAATATTTAGTCTTGGGGTACATTATTTCAAATTTATAAAAAACATAATTAGTTGATGAATAAGACTTCAGACAGTTGCAGATACATTTTTCAACTATAGATAAACAAATTGATCTGAACACTAGAATTTAGAAGTCATTAATTACGTTAATATTAACAATTTCATTGTTGAGGTACATATTTCAAATTAAAAAAAAAACATAATATGTTAATGAATAAGACTTCAGACAATTGCAAATACATTGAGAACCTAAAGATAGATTAGTTGAACCCAAAACTAGGTTTAAGAACTCAATTATTACGTTTATATTAACATTTTTCATTAATGGGGTACATCATTTCAAATTAAAAAAAAAACATAATTTGTTGACGAATAACACTTCAGACATTTGCAAATACATTTATCCACTATACATAAACTAGATGATCAGAAAACTAGAATTTAGAACTTAATATTAACGCTTATATGAACATTTTTTAGTCTTGGGGTACATAATTTCAAATATATAAAAAACATAATTAGTTGATGAATAAGACTTCAGACGGTTGCAGATACATTTTTCAACTATAGATAAACTAATTGATCTGAACACTAGAATTTAGAAGTCATTAATTACGTTATATTAACAATTTCATTGTTGAGGTACATATTTCAAATTAAAAAAAAAACATAATATTTTAATCAATAAGACTTCAGACAATTGCAAATACATTGAGAACCTAAAGATAGATTAGTTGAACCCAAAACTAGGTTTAAGAACTCAATTATTACGTTTATATTAACATTTTTCATTAATGGGGTACATCATTTCAAATTAAAAAAAAAACATAATTTGTTGACGAATAAGACTTCAGACAATTGCAAATACATTTATCCGCGATACATAAACTAGATGATTAGAAAACTAGAATTTATAACTCAATATTAACGCTTATATGAACATTTTTTGGTCTTGGGGTACATCATTTCAAATTAAAAAAATACATTATATGTAGATGAAAAAGACTTCAGACAATTGTAAATACATTGAGCACCTATATATAGATTAGATGAACCCAAACTAGAATTTAGAAATCAATAATTACGTTAATATTAACGTTATTCATTGTTGGGGTACATAATTTCAAATTTATAAAAAACATAATAAGTTGATGAATTAGACTTAAGTCAATTGCGAATAAATTAGTCACCTATAGATAGATTAGTTGTACGCAAAACTAGAATTAAGAACTCAATTATTACGTTTATATTAACATTTTTCATTAATGGGGTACATCATTTCAAATTAAAAAAAAAACATAATTTGTTGACGAATAAGACTTCAGAAAATTGCAAATACATTTATCCACTATACATAAATTAGATGATCAGAAAACTAGAATTTAGAACTCAATATTAAGCCTTATATGAACATTTTTTAGTCTCGGGGTACATAATTTCAAATTTATAAAAAACATAATTAGTTGATGAATAAGACTTTAGTCAATTGCAAATACATTAGTCACCTATAGATAGATTAGTTAAACCCAAAACTAGATTTTAGAACTCAATTATTACGTTTATATTAACATTTTTCATTAATGGGGTACATCATTTCAAATTAAAAAAAAAACATAATTTGTTGACGAATAACACTTCAGACAATTGCAAATACATTTATCCACTATACATAAACTAGATGATCAGAAAACTAGAATTTAGAACTTAATATTAACGCTTATATGAACATTTTTTAGTCTTGGGGTACATAATTTCAAATATATAAAAAACATAATTAGTTGATGAATAAGACTTCAGACAGTTGCAGATACATTTTTCAACTATAGATAAACTAATTGATCTGAACACTAGAATTTAGAAGTCATTAATTACGTTATATTAACAATTTCATTGTTGAGGTACATTTTTCAAATTAAAAAAAAAACATAATATTTTAATCAATAAGACTTCAGACAATTGCAAATACATTGAGAACCTAAAGATAGATTAGTTGAACCCAAAACTAGGTTTAAGAACTCAATTATTACGTTTAAATTAAAATTTTTCATTAATGGGGTACATCATTTCAAATTAAAAAAAAAACATAATTTGTTGACGAATAAGACTTCAGACAATTGCAAATACATTTATCCACGATACATAAACTAGATGATCAGAAAACTAGAATTTAGAACTCAATATTAACGCTAATATGAACATTTTTTGGTCTTGGGGTACATCATTTCAAATTAAAAAAATACAATATATGTAGATGAAAAAGACTTCAGACAATTGCAAATACATTGAGTACCTATAAATAGATTAGATGAACCCAAAACTAGAATTTAGAAATCAATAATTACGTTAATATTAACGTTATTCATTGTTGGGGTACATAATTTCAAATTTATAAAAAACATAATTAGTTGATGAATTAGACTTAAGTCAATTGCGAATAAATTAGTCACCTATAGATAGATTAGTTGTACGCAAAACTAGAATTAAGAAGTCAATAAATACGTTGATATTAACATTTTCATTGTTCGGGTACATCATTTCAAATTAAAAAAAAAACATAATATATTGACGAATAAGACTTCAGACAGTTGCAGATACATTTTTCAACTACAGATAAACTAGTTGATCTGCGAACTAGAATTTAAAACTCAAATATAAGGCTTATATTAACATTTTTCATTATTGGGGTAAATCATTTTAAATTAAAAAAAAACATAATTTATTGACGAATAGTACTTCAGAAAATTGCAAATACATTTATTAACTTTACATAAACTAGATGATCAGAAAACTAGAATTTAGAACATAATATTAACGCTTATATGAAAATATTTAGTCTTGGGGTACATTATTTCAAATTTATAAAAAACATAATTAGTTGATGAATAAGACTTCAGACAGTTGCAGATACATTTTTCAACTATAGATAAACAAATTGATCTGAACACTAGAATTTAGAAGTCATTAATTACGTTAATATTAACAATTTCATTGTTGAGGTACATATTTCAAATTAAAAAAAAAACATAATATGTTGACGAATAAGACTTCAGACAATTGCAAATACATTTTTACACTATAAATAAACTAGATGATCTGAACACTAGAATTTAGAGGTCATTAATTACGTTGATATTAACATTTTCATTGTTGGGGTACATCATTTCAAATTAAAAAAATATATAATTTGTTGACGAATAAGACTTCAGACAATTGCAAATACATTGAGTACCTATAAATAGATTAGATGAACCCAAAACTAGAATTTAGAAACCAATAATTACGTTAATAAAACGTTATTCATTGTTGGGGTACATCATTTCAAATTAAAAAAAAATATAATTTATTGACGAATAAGACTTCAGACAGTTGCAGATACATTTTTCAACTATAGATAAACTAGTTGATCTGCAAACTAGAATTTAAAACTCAAATATAAGGCTTATATTAACATTTTTCATTATTGTGGTAAATCATTTTAAATTAAAAAAAACATAATTTGTTGAAGAATAGTACTTCAGAAAATTGTAAATACATTTATCCACTAAACATAAACTAGATGATCAGAAAACTAGAATTTAGAACATAATATTAACGCTTATATGAACATTTTTTAGTCTTGGGGTACATAATTTCAAATTTATAAAAAACATAATTAGTTGATGAAGTAGACTTAAGTCAATTGCGAATAAATTAGTCACCTATGGATAGATTAGTTGTACGCAAAACTAGAATTAAGAAGTCATTAAATACGTTGATATTAACATTATCATTGTTGGGGTACATCATTTCAAATTAAAAAAAAACATAATATGTTGACGAATAAGACTTCAGACAGTTGCAGATACATTTTTCAACTATAGATAAACTAGATGATCTGAACACTAGAATTTAGAGGTCATTAATTACGTTGATATTAACATTTTCATTGTTGGGGTACATCATTTCAAATTAAAAAAATATATAATTTGTTGACGAATAAGATTTCAGACAATTGCAAATACATTGAGCACCTATGGATAGATAAGTTGTACCCAATATTAGAATTTAGAACTCAATTATTACATTAATATTAACATTTTTCATTAATGGGGTACATCATTTCAAATTAAAAAAAAAACATAATTTGTTGACGAATAAGACTTCAGACAATTGCAAATACATTTATCCGCGATACATAAACTAGATGATTAGAAAACTAGAATTTAGAACTCAATATTAACGCTTATATGAACATTTTTTGGTCTTGGGGTACATCATTTCAAATTAAAAAAATACATTATATGTAGATGAAAAAGACTTCAGACAATTGTAAATACATTGAGCACCTATATATAGATTAGATGAACCCAAACTAGAATTTAGAAATCAATAATTACGTTAATATTAACGTTATTCATTGTTGGGGTACATAATTTCAAATTTATAAAAAACATAATAAGTTGATGAATTAGACTTAAGTCAATTGCGAATAAATTAGTCACCTATAGATAGATTAGTTGTACGCAAAACTAGAATTAAGAACTCAATAAATACGTTGATATTAACATTTTCATTGTTCGGGTACATCATTTCAAATTAAAAAAAAAACATAATATATTGACGAATAAGACTTCAGACAGTTGCAGATACATTTTTCAACTACAGATAAACTAGTTGATCTGCGAACTAGAATTTAAAACTCAAATATAAGGCTTATATTAACATTTTTCATTATTGGGGTAAATCATTTTAAATTAAAAAAAAACATAATTTGTTGACGAATAGTACTTCAGAAAATTGCAAATACATTTATTAACTTTACATAAACTAGATGATCAGAAAACTAGAATTTAGAACATAATATTAACGCTTATATGAAAATATTTAGTCTTGGGGTACATAATTTCAAATTTATAAAAAACATAATTAGTTGATGAATAAGACTTCAGACAGTTGCAGATACATTTTTCAACTATAGATAAACTAATTGATCTGAACACTAGAATTTAGAAGTCATTAATTACGTTAATATTAACAATTTCATTGTTGAGGTACATATTTCAAATTAAAAAAAAAACATAATATGTTAATGAATAAGACTTCAGACAATTGCAAATACATTGAGAACCTAAAGATAGATTAGTTGAACCCAAAACTAGGTTTAAGAACTCAATTATTACGTTTATATTAACATTTTTCATTAATGGGGTAAATCATTTCAAATTAAAAAAAAAACATAATTTGTTGACGAATAAGACTTCAGACAATTGCAAATACATTTATCCGCGATACATAAACTAGATGATTAGAAAACTAGAATTTAGAACTCAATATTAACGCTTATATGAACATTTTTTGGTCTTGGGGTACATCATTTCAAATTAAAAAAATACATTATATGTAGATGAAAAAGACTTCAGACAATTGCAAATACATTGAGCACCTATATATAGATTAGATGAACCCAAAACTAGAATTTAGAAATCAATAATTATGTTAATATTAACGTTATTCATTGTTGGGGTACATAATTTCAAATTTATAAAAAACATAATTAGTTGATGAATTAGACTTAAGTCAAATGCGAATAAATTAGTCACCTATAGATAGATTAGTTGTACGCAAAACTAGAATTAAGAAGTCAATAAATACGTTGATACTAACATCTTCATTGTTGGGGTACATCATTTCAAATTAAAAAAAAATATAATTTGTTGACGAATAAGACTTCAGACAGTTGCAAATACATTTTTCAACTATAGATAAACTAGTTAATCTGCGAACTAGAATTTAAAACTCAAATATAAGGCTTATATTAACATTTTTCATTATTGTGGTAAATCATTTTAAATTAAAAAAAAACATAATTTGTTGAAGAATAGTACTTCAGAAAATTGCAAATACATTTATCCACTATACATAAACTAGATGATCAGAAAACTAGAATTTAGAACATAATATTAACGCTTATATGAACATTTTTTAGTCTTGGGGTACATAATTTCAAATTTATAAAAAACATAATGAGTTGATGAAGTAGACTTAAGTCAATTGCGAATAAATTAGTCACCTATAGATAGATTAGTTGTACGCAAAACTAGAATTAAGAAGTCATTAAATACGTTGATATTAACATTTTCATTGTTGGGGTACATCATTTCAAATTAAAAAAAAACATAATATGTTGACGAATAAGACTTCAGACAGTTGCAGATACATTTTTCAACTATAGATAAACTAGATGATCTGAACACTAGAATTTAGAGGTCATTAATTACGTTGATATTAACATTTTCATTGTTGGGGTACATCATTTCAAATTAAAAAAATATATAATTTGTTGACGAATAAGACTTTAGACAATTGCAAATACATTGAGTACCTATAAATAGATTAGATGAACCCAAAACTAGAATTTAGAAATCAAGAATTACGTTAATAAAACGTTATTCATTGTTGGGGTACATCATTTCAAATTAAAAAAAAATATAATTTATTGACGAATAAGACTTCAGACAGTTGCAGATACATTTTTCAACTATAGATAAACTAGTTGATCTGCAAACTAGAATTTAAAACTCAAATATAAGGCTTATATTAACATTTTTCATTATTGTGGTAAATCATTTTAAATTAAAAAAAACATAATTTGTTGAAGAATAGTACTTCAGAAAATTGTAAATACATTTATCCACTAAACATAAACTAGATGATCAGAAAACTAGAATTTAGAACATAATATTAACGCTTATATGAACATTTTTTAGTCTTGGGGTACATAATTTCAAATTTATAAAAAACATAATAAGTTGATGAAGTAGACTTAAGTCAATTGCGAATAAATTAGTCACCTATGGATAGATTAGTTGTACGCAAAACTAGAATTAAGAAGTCATTAAATACGTTGATATTAACATTATCATTGTTGGGGTACATCATTTCAAATTAAAAAAAAACATAATATGTTGACGAATAAGACTTCAGACAGTTGCAGATACATTTTTCAACTATAGATAAACTAGATGATCTGAACACTAGAATTTAGAGGTCATTAATTACGTTGATATTAACATTTTCATTGTTGGGGTACATCATTTCAAATTAAAAAAATATATAATTTGTTGACGAATAAGACTTCAGAAAATTGCAAATACATTGAGCACCTATGGATAGATAAGTTGTACCCAATATTAGAATTTAGAACTCAATTATTACATTAATATTAACATTTTTCATTAATGGGGTACATCATTTCAAATTAAAAAAAAAACATAATTTGTTGACGAATAAGACTTCAGACAATTGCAAATACATTTATCCGCGATACATAAACTAGATGATTAGAAAACTAGAATTTAGAACTCAATATTAACGCTTATATGAACATTTTTTGGTCTTGGGGTACATCATTTCAAATTAAAAAAATACATTATATGTAGATGAAAAAGACTTCAGACAATTGCAAATACATTGAGCACCTATATATAGATTAGATGAACCCCAAACTAGAATTTAGAAATCAATAATTACGTTAATATTAACGTTATTCATTGTTGGGGTACATAATTTCAAATTTATAAAAAACATAATTAGTTGATGAATTAGACTTAAGTCAAATGCGAATAAATTAGTCACCTATAGATAGATTAGTTGTACGCAAAACTAGAATTAAGAAGTCAATAAATACGTTGATACTAACATCTTCATTGTTGGGGTACATCATTTCAAATTAAAAAAAAATATAATTTGTTGACGAATAAGACTTCAGACAGTTGCAGATACATTTTTCAACTATAGATAAACTAGTTAATCTGCGAACTAGAATTTAAAACTCAAATATAAGGCTTATATTAACATTTTTCATTAATGGGGTACATCATTTCAAATTAAAAAAAAAACATAATTTGTTGACGAATAAGACTTCAGAAAATTGCAAATACATTTATCCACTATACATAAATTAGATGATCAGAAAACTAGAATTTAGAACTCAATATTAAGCCTTATATGAACATTTTTTAGTCTTGGGGTACATAATTTCAAATATATAAAAAACATAATTAGTTGATGAATAAGACTTCAGACAGTTGCAGATACATTTTTCAACTATAGATAAACTAATTGATCTGAACACTAGAATTTAGAAGTCATTAATTACGTTATATTAACAATTTCATTGTTGAGGTACATATTTCAAATTAAAAAAAAAACATAATATTTTAATCAATAAGACTTCAGACAATTGCAAATACATTGAGAACCTAAAGATAGATTAGTTGAACCCAAAACTAGGTTTAAGAACTCAATTATTACGTTTAAATTAACATTTTTCATTAATGGGGTACATCATTTCAAATTAAAAAAAAAACATAATTTGTTGACGAATAAGACTTCAGACAATTGCAAATACATTTATCCACAATACATAAACTAGATGATCAGAAAACTAGAATTTAGAACTCAATATTAACGCTAATATGAACATTTTTTGGTCTTGGGGTACATCATTTCAAATTAAAAAAATACAATATATGTAGATGAAAAAGACTTCAGACAATTGCAAATACATTGAGTACCTATAAATAGATTAGATGAACCCAAAACTAGAATTTAGAAATCAATAATAACGTTAATATTAACGTTATTCATTGTTGGGGTACATAATTTCAAATTTATAAAAAACATAATTAGTTGATGAATTAGACTTAAGTCAATTGCGAATAAATTAGTCACCTATAGATAGATTAGTTGTACGCAAAACTAGAATTAAGAAGTCAATAAATACGTTGATACTAACATTTTCATTGTTGGGGTACATCATTTCAAATTAAAAAAAAATATAATTTGTTGACGAATAAGACTTCAGACAGTTGCAGATACATTTTTCAACTATAGATAAACTAGTTAATCTGCGAACTAGAATTTAAAACTCAAATATAAGGCTTATATTAACATTTTTCATTATTGTGGTAAATCATTTTAAATTAAAAAAAAACATAATTTGTTGAAGAATAGTACTTCAGAAAATTGCAAATACATTTATCCACTATACATAAACTAGATGATCAGAAAACTAGAATTTAGAACATAATATTAACTCTTATATGAAAATATTTAGTCTTGGGGTACATAATTTCAAATTTATAAAAAACATAATTAGTTGATGAATAAGACTTCAGACAGTTGCAGATACATTTTTCAACTATAGATAAACAAATTGATCTGAACACTAGAATTTAGAAGTCATAAATTACGTTAATATTAACAATTTCATTGTTGAGGTACATATTTCAAATTAAAAAAAAAACATAATATGTTAATGAATAAGACTTCAGAAAATTGCAAATACATTGAGAACCTAAAGATAGATTAGTTGAACCCAAAACTAGGTTTAAGAACTCAATTATTACGTTTATATTAACATTTTTCATTAATGGGGTACATCATTTCAAATTAAAAAAAAAACATAATTTGTTGACGAATAAGACTTCAGACAATTGCAAATACATTTATCCGCGATACATAAACTAGATGATTAGAAAACTAGAATTTAGAACTCAATATTAACGCTTATATGAACATTTTTTGGTCTTGGGGTACATCATTTCAAATTAAAAAAATACATTATATGTAGATGAAAAAGACTTCAGACAATTGCAAATACATTGAGCACCTATATATAGATTAGATGAACCCAAAACTAGAATTTAGAAATCAATAATTACGTTAATATTAACGTTATTCATTGTTGGGGTACATAATTTCAAATTTATAAAAAACATAATTAGTTGATGAATTAGACTTAAGTCAATTGCGAATAAATTAGTCACCTATAGATAGATTAGTTGTACGCAAAACTAGAATTAAGAAGTCAATAAATACGTTGATACTAACATTTTCATTGTTGAGGTACATATTTCAAATTAAAAAAAAAACATAATATGTTAATGAATAAGACTTCAGAAAATTGCAAATACATTGAGAACCTAAAGATAGATTAGTTGAACCCAAAACTAGGTTTAAGAACTCAATTATTACGTTTATATTAACATTTTTCATTAATGGGGTACATCATTTCAAATTAAAAAAAAAACATAATTTGTTGACGAATAACACTTCAGACATTTGCAAATACATTTATCCACTATACATAAACTAGATGATCAGAAAACTAGAATTTAGAACTTAATATTAACGCTTATATGAACATTTTTTAGTCTTGGGGTACATAATTTCAAATATATAAAAAACATAATTAGTTGATGAATAAGACTTCAGACGGTTGCAGATACATTTTTCAACTATAGATAAACTAATTGATCTGAACACTAGAATTTAGAAGTCATTAATTACGTTATATTAACAATTTCATTGTTGAGGTACATATTTCAAATTAAAAAAAAAACATAATATTTTAATCAATAAGACTTCAGACAATTGCAAATACATTGAGAACCTAAAGATAGATTAGTTGAACCCAAAACTAGGTTTAAGAACTCAATTATTACGTTTATATTAACATTTTTCATTAATGGGGTACATCATTTCAAATTAAAAAAAAAACATAATTTGTTGACGAATAAGACTTCAGACAATTGCAAATACATTTATCCGCGATACATAAACTAGATGATTAGAAAACTAGAATTTATAACTCAATATTAACGCTTATATGAACATTTTTTGGTCTTGGGGTACATCATTTCAAATTAAAAAAATACATTATATGTAGATGAAAAAGACTTCAGACAATTGTAAATACATTGAGCACCTATATATAGATTAGATGAACCCAAACTAGAATTTAGAAATCAATAATTACGTTAATATTAACGTTATTCATTGTTGGGGTACATAATTTCAAATTTATAAAAAACATAATAAGTTGATGAATTAGACTTAAGTCAATTGCGAATAAATTAGTCACCTATAGATAGATTAGTTGTACGCAAAACTAGAATTAAGAACTCAATTATTACGTTTATATTAACATTTTTCATTAATGGGGTACATCATTTCAAATTAAAAAAAAAACATAATTTGTTGACGAATAAGACTTCAGAAAATTGCAAATACATTTATCCACTATACATAAATTAGATGATCAGAAAACTAGAATTTAGAACTCAATATTAAGCCTTATATGAACATTTTTTAGTCTCGGGGTACATAATTTCAAATTTATAAAAAACATAATTAGTTGATGAATAAGACTTTAGTCAATTGCAAATACATTAGTCACCTATAGATAGATTAGTTAAACCCAAAACTAGATTTTAGAACTCAATTATTACGTTTATATTAACATTTTTCATTAATGGGGTACATCATTTCAAATTAAAAAAAAAACATAATTTGTTGATGAATAACACTTCAGACAATTGCAAATACATTTATCCACTATACATAAACTAGATGATCAGAAAACTAGAATTTAGAACAAAATATTAACGCTTATATGAACATTTTTTAGTCTTGGGGTACATAATTTCAAATATATAAAAAACATAATTAGTTGATGAATAAGACTTCAGACAGTTGCAGATACATTTTTCAACTATAGATAAACTAATTGATCTGAACACTAGAATTTAGAAGTCATTAATTACGTTATATTAACAATTTCATTGTTGAGGTACATTTTTCAAATTAAAAAAAAAACATAATATTTTAATCAATAAGACTTCAGACAATTGCAAATACATTGAGAACCTAAAGATAGATTAGTTGAACCCAAAACTAGGTTTAAGAACTCAATTATTACGTTTAAATTAAAATTTTTCATTAATGGGGTACATCATTTCAAATTAAAAAAAAAACATAATTTGTTGACGAATAAGACTTCAGACAATTGCAAATACATTTATCCACGATACATAAACTAGATGATCAGAAAACTAGAATTTAGAACTCAATATTAACGCTAATATGAACATTTTTTGGTCTTGGGGTACATCATTTCAAATTAAAAAAATACAATATATGTAGATGAAAAAGACTTCAGACAATTGCAAATACATTGAGTACCTATAAATAGATTAGATGAACCCAAAACTAGAATTTAGAAATCAATAATTACGTTAATATTAACGTTATTCATTGTTGGGGTACATAATTTCAAATTTATAAAAAACATAATTAGTTGATGAATTAGACTTAAGTCAATTGCGAATAAATTAGTCACCTATAGATAGATTAGTTGTACGCAAAACTAGAATTAAGAAGTCAATAAATACGTTGATATTAACATTTTCATTGTTCGGGTACATCATTTCAAATTAAAAAAAAAACATAATATATTGACGAATAAGACTTCAGACAGTTGCAGATACATTTTTCAACTACAGATAAACTAGTTGATCTGCGAACTAGAATTTAAAACTCAAATATAAGGCTTATATTAACATTTTTCATTATTGGGGTAAATCATTTTAAATTAAAAAAAAACATAATTTGTTGACGAATAGTACTTCAGAAAATTGCAAATACATTTATTAACTTTACATAAACTAGATGATCAGAAAACTAGAATTTAGAACATAATATTAACGCTTATATGAAAATATTTAGTCTTGGGGTACATAATTTCAAATTTATAAAAAACATAATTAGTTGATGAATAAGACTTCAGACAGTTGCAGATACATTTTTCAACTATAGATAAACAAATTGATCTGAACACTAGAATTTAGAAGTCATTAATTACGTTAATATTAACAATTTCATTGTTGAGGTACATATTTCAAATTAAAAAAAAAACATAATATGTTGACGAATAAGACTTCAGACAATTGCAAATACATTTTTACACTATAAATAAACTAGATGATCTGAACACTAGAATTTAGAGGTCATTAATTACGTTGATATTAACATTTTCATTGTTGGGGTACATCATTTCAAATTAAAAAAATATATAATTTGTTGACGAATAAGACTTCAGACAATTGCAAATACATTGAGTACCTATAAATAGATTAGATGAACCCAAAACTAGAATTTAGAAACCAATAATTACGTTAATAAAACGTTATTCATTGTTGGGGTACATCATTTCAAATTAAAAAAAAATATAATTTATTGACGAATAAGACTTCAGACAGTTGCAGATACATTTTTCAACTATAGATAAACTAGTTGATCTGCAAACTAGAATTTAAAACTCAAATATAAGGCTTATATTAACATTTTTCATTATTGTGGTAAATCATTTTAAATTAAAAAAAACATAATTTGTTGAAGAATAGTACTTCAGAAAATTGTAAATACATTTATCCACTAAACATAAACTAGATGATCAGAAAACTAGAATTTAGAACATAATATTAACGCTTATATGAACATTTTTTAGTCTTGGGGTACATAATTTCAAATTTATAAAAAACATAATTAGTTGATGAAGTAGACTTAAGTCAATTGCGAATAAATTAGTCACCTATGGATAGATTAGTTGTACGCAAAACTAGAATTAAGAAGTCATTAAATACGTTGATATTAACATTATCATTGTTGGGGTACATCATTTCAAATTAAAAAAAAACATAATATGTTGACGAATAAGACTTCAGACAGTTGCAGATACATTTTTCAACTATAGATAAACTAGATGATCTGAACACTAGAATTTAGAGGTCATTAATTACGTTGATATTAACATTTTCATTGTTGGGGTACATCATTTCAAATTAAAAAAATATATAATTTGTTGACGAATAAGATTTCAGACAATTGCAAATACATTGAGCACCTATGGATAGATAAGTTGTACCCAATATTAGAATTTAGAACTCAATTATTACATTAATATTAACATTTTTCATTAATGGGGTACATCATTTCAAATTAAAAAAAAAACATAATTTGTTGACGAATAAGACTTCAGACAATTGCAAATACATTTATCCGCGATACATAAACTAGATGATTAGAAAACTAGAATTTAGAACTCAATATTAACGCTTATATGAACATTTTTTGGTCTTGGGGTACATCATTTCAAATTAAAAAAATACATTATATGTAGATGAAAAAGACTTCAGACAATTGTAAATACATTGAGCACCTATATATAGATTAGATGAACCCAAACTAGAATTTAGAAATCAATAATTACGTTAATATTAACGTTATTCATTGTTGGGGTACATAATTTCAAATTTATAAAAAACATAATAAGTTGATGAATTAGACTTAAGTCAATTGCGAATAAATTAGTCACCTATAGATAGATTAGTTGTACGCAAAACTAGAATTAAGAACTCAATTATTACGTTTATATTAACATTTTTCATTAATGGGGTACATCATTTCAAATTAAAAAAAAAACATAATTTGTTGACGAATAAGACTTCAGAAAATTGCAAATACATTTATCCACTATACATAAATTAGATGATCAGAAAACTAGAATTTAGAACTCAATATTAAGCCTTATATGAACATTTTTTTAGTCTCGGGGTACATAATTTCAAATTTATAAAAAACATAATTAGTTGATGAATAAGACTTTAGTCAATTGCAAATACATTAGTCACCTATAGATAGATTAGTTAAACCCAAAACTAGATTTTAGAACTCAATTATTACGTTTATATTAACATTTTTCATTAATGGGGTACATCATTTCAAATTAAAAAAAAAACATAATTTGTTGATGAATAACACTTCAGACAATTGCAAATACATTTATCCACTATACATAAACTAGATGATTAGAAAACTAGAATTTAGAACAAAATATTAACGCTTATATGAACATTTTTTAGTCTTGGGGTACATAATTTCAAATATATAAAAAACATAATTAGTTGATGAATAAGACTTCAGACAGTTGCAGATACATTTTTCAACTATAGATAAACTAATTGATCTGAACACTAGAATTTAGAAGTCATTAATTACGTTATATTAACAATTTCATTGTTGAGGTACATATTTCAAATTAAAAAAAAAACATAATATTTTAATCAATAAGACTTCAGACAATTGCAAATACATTGAGAACCTAAAGATAGATTAGTTGAACCCAAAACTAGGTTTAAGAACTCAATTATTACGTTTAAATTAACATTTTTCATTAATGGGGTACATCATTTCAAATTAAAAAAAAAACATAATTTGTTGACGAATAAGACTTCAGACAATTGCAAATACATTTATTCACGATACATAAACTAGATGATCAGAAAACTAGAATTTAGAACTCAATATTAACGCTAATATGAACATTTTTTGGTCTTGGGGTACATCATTTCAAATTAAAAAAATACAATATATGTAGATGAAAAAGACTTCAGACAATTGCAAATACATTGAGTACCTATAAATAGATTAGATGAACCCAAAACTAGAATTTAGAAATCAATAATTACGTTAATATTAACGTTATTCATTGTTGGGGTACATAATTTCAAATTTATAAAAAACATAATTAGTTGATGAATTAGACTTAAGTCAATTGCGAATAAATTAGTCACCTATAGATAGATTAGTTGTACGCAAAACTAGAATTAAGAAGTCAATAAATACGTTGATATTAACATTTTCATTGTTCGGGTACATCATTTCAAATTAAAAAAAAAACATTATATATTGACGAATAAGACTTCAGACAGTTGCAGATACATTTTTCAACTACAGAAAAACTAGTTGATCTGCGAACTAGAATTTAAAACTCAAATATAAGGCTTATATTAACATTTTTCATTATTGGGGTAAATCATTTTAAATTAAAAAAAAACATAATTTGTTGACGAATAGTACTTCAGAAAATTGCAAATACATTTATTAACTTTACATAAACTAGATGATCAGAAAACTAGAATTTAGAACATAATATTAACGCTTATATGAAAATATTTAGTCTTGGGGTACATAATTTCAAATTTATAAAAAACATAATTTGTTGACGAATAAGACTTCAGACAGTTGCAGATACATTTTTCAACTATAGATAAACTAGATGATCTGAACACTAGAATTTAGAGGTCATTAATTACGTTGATATTAACATTTTCATTGTTGGGGTACATCATTTCAAATTAAAAAAATATATAATTTGTTGACGAATAAGACTTCAGACAATTGCAAATACATTGAGCACCTATGGATAGATAAGTTGTACCCAATATTAGAATTTAGAACTCAATTATTACATTAATATTAACATTTTTCATTAATGGGGTACATCATTTCAAATTAAAAAAAAAACATAATTTGTTGACGAATAAGACTTCAGACAGTTGCAGATACATTTTTCAACTATAGATAAACTAATTGATCTGAACACTAGAATTTAGAAGTCATTAATTACGTTAATATTAACAATTTCATTGTTGAGGTACATATTTCAAATTAAAAAAAAACATAATATGTTAATGAATAAGACTTCAGACAATTGCAAATACATTGAGAACCTAAAGATAGATTAGTTGAACCCAAAACTAGGTTTAAGAACTCAATTATTACGTTTATATTAACATTTTTCATTAATGGGGTACATCATTTCAAATTAAAAAAAAAACATAATTTGTTGACGAATAAGACTTCAGACAATTGCAAATACATTTATCCACGATACATAAACTAGATGATCAGAAAACTAGAATTTAGAACTCAATATTAACGCTAATATGAACATTTTTTGGTCTTGGGGTACATCATTTCAAATTAAAAAAATACATTATATGTAGATGAAAAAGACTTCAGACAATTGCAAATACATTGAGTACCTATAAATAGATTATATGAACCCAAAACTAGAATTTAGAAATCAATAATTACGTTAATATTAACGTTATTCATTGTTGGGGTACATCATTTCAAATTAAAAAAAAATATAATTTATTGACGAATAAGACTTCAGACAGTTGCAGATACATTTTTCAACTATAGATAAACTAGTTGATCTGCAAACTAGAATTTAAAACTCAAATATAAGGCTTATATTAACATTTTTCATTATTGTGGTAAATCATTTTAAATTAAAAAAAAAACATAATTTGTTGAAGAATAGTACTTCAGAAAATTGCAAATACATTTATCCACTATACATAAACTAGATGATCAGAAAACTAGAATTTAGAACATAATATTAACGCTTATATGAACATTTTTTAGTCTTGGGGTACATAATTTCAAATTTATAAAAAACATAATTAGTTGATGAATTAGACTTAAGTCAATTGCGAATAAATTAGTCACCTATGGATAGATTAGTTGTACGCAAAACTAGAATTAAGAAGTCATTAAATACGTTAATATTAACATTATCATTGTTCGGGTACATCATTTCAAATTAAAAAAAAAACATAATATATTGACGAATAAGACTTCAGACAGTTGCAGATACATATTTCAACTATAGATAAACTAGATGATCTGAACACTAGAATTTAGAGGTCATTAATTACGTTGATATTAACATTTTCATTGTTGGGGTACATCATTTCAAATTAAAAAAATATATAATTTGTTGACGAATAAGACTTCAGACAATTGCAAATACATTGAGCACCTATGGATAGATAAGTTGTACCCAATATTAGAATTTAGAACTCAATTATTACATTAATATTAACATTTTTCATTAATGGGGTACATCATTTCAAATTAAAAAAAAAACATAATTTGTTGACGAATAAGACTTCAGACAGTTGCAGATACATTTTTCAACTATAGATAAACTAATTGATCTGAACACTAGAATTTAGAAGTCATTAATTACGTTAATATTAACAATTTCATTGTTGAGGTACATATTTCAAATTAAAAAAAAAAATAATATGTTAATGAATAAGACTTTAGACAATTGCAAATACATTGAGAACCTAAAGATAGATTAGTTGAACCCAAAACTAGGTTTAAGAACTCAATTATTACGTTTATATTAACATTTTTCATTAATGGGGTACATCATTTCAAATTAAAAAAAAAACATAATTTGTTGACGAATAAGACTTCAGACAATTGCAAATACATTTATCCACGATACATAAACTAGATGATCAGAAAACTAGAATTTAGAACTCAATATTAACGCTAATATGAACATTTTTTGGTCTTGAGGTACATCATTTCAAATTAAAAAAATACATTATATGTAGATGAAAAAGACTTCAGACAATTGCAAATACATTGAGTACCTATAAATAGATAAGATGAACCCAAAACTAGAATTTAGAAATCAATAATTACGTTAATATTAACGTTATTCATTGTTGGGGTACATCATTTCAAATTAAAAAAAAATATAATTTGTTGACGAATAAGACTTCAGACAGTTGCAGATACATTTTTCAACTATAGATAAACTAGTTGATCTGCAAACTAGAATTTAAAACTCAAATATAAGGCGTATATTAACATTTTTCATTATTGTGGTAAATCATTTTAAATTAAAAAAAAAACATAATTTGTTGAAGAATAGTACTTCAGAAAATTGCAAATACATTTATCCACTATACATAAACTAGATGATCAGAAAACTAGAATTTAGAACATAATATTAACGCTTATATGAACATTTTTTAGTCTTGGGGTACATAATTTCAAATTTATAAAAAACATAATTAGTTGATGAAGTAGACTTAAGTCAATTGCGAATAAATTAGTCACCTATAAATAGATTAGTTGTACGCAAAACTAGAATTAAGAAGTCATTAAATACGTTGATATTAACGTTTTCATTGTTGGGGTACATCATTTCAAATTAAAAAAAAACATAATATGTTGACGAATAAGACTTCAGACAGTTGCAGATACATTTATCCACTATACATAAATTAGATGATCAGAAAACTAGAATTTAGAGGTCATTAATTACGTTGATATTAACATTTTCATTGTTGGGGTACATCATTTCAAATTAAAAAAATATATAATTTGTTGACGAATAAGACTTCAGACAATTGCAAATACATTGAGCACCTATGGATAGATAAGTTGTACCCAATATTAGAATTTAGAACTCAATTATTACGTTAATATTAACATTTTTCATTAATGGGGTACATCATTTCAAATTAAAAAAAAACATAATTTGTTGACGAATAAGACTTTAGAAAATTGCAAATACATTTATCCACTATACATAAATTAGATGATCAGAAAACTAGAATTTAGAACTCAATATTAAGCCTTATATGAACATTTTTTAGTCTCGGGGTACATAATTTCAAATTTATAAAAAACATAATTAGTTGATGAATAAGACTTTAGTCAATTGCAAATACATTAGTCACCTATAGATAGATTAGTTAAACCCAAAACTAGATTTTAGAACTCAATTATTACGTTTATATTAACATTTTTTATTAATGGGGTACATCATTTCAAATTAAAAAAAAAACATAATTTGTTGACGAATAACACTTCAGACAATTGCAAATACATTTATCCACTATACATAAACTAGATGATCAGAAAACTAGAATTTAGAACTTAATATTAACGCTTATATGAACATTTTTTAGTCTGGGGGTACATAATTTCAAATTTATAAAAAACATAATTAGTTGATGAATAAGACTTCAGACAGTTGCAGATACATTTTTCAACTATAGATAAACTAATTGATCTGAACACTAGAATTTAGAAGTCATTAATTACGTTAATATTAACAATTTCATTGTTGAGGTACATATTTCAAATTAAAAAAAAAACATAATATGTTAATGAATAAGACTTCAGACAATTGCAAATACATTGAGAACCTAAAGATAGATTAGTTGAACCCAAAACTAGGTTTAAGAACTCAATTATTACGTTTATATTAACATTTTTCATTAATGGGGTACATCATTTCAAATTAAAAAAAAAAATAATTTGTTGACGAATAAGACTTCAGACAATTGCAAATACATTTATCCACGATACTTAAACTAGATGATCAGAAAACTAGAATTTAGAACTCAATATTAACGCTAATATGAACATTTTTTGGTCTTGGGGTACATCATTTCAAATTAAAAAAATACATTATGTGTAGATGAAAAAGACTTCAGACAATTGCAAATACATTGAGTACCTATAAATAGATTATATGAACCCAAAACTAGAATTTAGAAATCAATAATTACGTTAATATTAACGTTATTCATTGTTGGGGTACATCATTTCAAATTAAAAAAAAATATAATTTATTGACGAATAAGACTTCAGACAGTTGCAGATACATTTTTCAACTATAGATAAACTAGTTGATCTGCAAACTAGAATTTAAAACTCAAATATAAGGCTTATATTAACATTTTTCATTATTGTGGTAAATCATTTTAAATTAAAAAAAAACATAATTTGTTGAAGAATAGTACTTCAGAAAATTGCAAATACATTTATCCACTATACATAAACTAGATGATCAGAAAACTAGAATTTAGAACATAATATTAATGCTTATATGAACATTTTTTAGTCTTGGGGTACATAATTTCAAATTTATAAAAAACATAATTAGTTGATGAAGTAGACTTAAGTCAATCGCGAATAAATTAGTCACCTATAAATAGATTAGTTGTACGCAAAACTAGAATTAAGAAGTCATTAAATACGTTGATATTAACGTTTTCATTGTTGGGGTACATCATTTCAAATTAAAAAAAAACATAATATGTTGACGAATAAGACTTCAGACAGTTGCAGATACATTTATCCACTATACATAAATTAGATGATCAGAAAACTAGAATTTAGAGGTCATTAATTACGTTGATATTAACATTTTCATTGTTGGGGTACATCATTTCAAATTAAAAAAATATATAATTTGTTGACGAATAAGACTTCAGACAATTGCAAATACATTGAGCACCTATGGATAGATAAGTTGTACCCAATATTAGAATTTAGAACTCAATTATTACGTTAATATTAACATTTTTCATTAATGGGGTACATCATTTCAAATTAAAAAAAAACATAATTTGTTGACGAATAAGACTTTAGAAAATTGCAAATACATTTATCCACTATACATAAATTAGATGATCAGAAAACTAGAATTTAGAACTCAATATTAAGCCTTATATGAACATTTTTAAGTCTCGGGGTACATAATTTCAAATTTATAAAAAACATAATTAGTTGATGAATAAGACTTTAGTCAATTGCAAATACATTAGTCACCTATAGATAGATTAGTTAAACCCAAAACTAGATTTTAGAACTCAATTATTACGTTTATATTAACATTTTTTATTAATGGGGTACATCATTTCAAATTAAAAAAAAAACATAATTTGTTGACGAATAACACTTCAGACAATTGCAAATACATTTATCCACTATACATAAACTAGATGATCAGAAAACTAGAATTTAGAACTTAATATTAACGCTTATATGAACATTTTTTAGTCTGGGGGTACATAATTTCAAATTTATAAAAAACATAATTAGTTGATGAATAAGACTTCAGACAGTTGCAGATACATTTTTCAACTATAGATAAACTAATTGATCTGAACACTAGAATTTAGAAGTCATTAATTACGTTAATATTAACAATTTCATTGTTGAGGTACATATTTCAAATTAAAAAAAAAACATAATATGTTAATGAATAAGACTTCAGACAATTGCAAATACATTGAGAACCTAAAGATAGATTAGTTGAACCCAAAACTAGGTTTAAGAACTCAATTATTACGTTTATATTAACATTTTTCATTAATGGGGTACATCATTTCAAATTAAAAAAAAAAAAAATTTGTTGACGAATAAGACTTCAGACAATTGCAAATACATTTATCCACGATACTTAAACTAGATGATCAGAAAACTAGAATTTAGAACTCAATATTAACGCTAATATGAACATTTTTTGGTCTTGGGGTACATCATTTCAAATTAAAAAAATACATTATATGTAGATGAAAAAGACTTCAGACAATTGCAAATACATTGAGTACCTATAAATAGATTATATGAACCCAAAACTAGAATTTAGAAATCAATAATTACGTTAATATTAACGTTATTCATTGTTGGGGTACATCATTTCAAATTAAAAAAAAATATAATTTATTGACGAATAAGACTTCAGACAGTTGCAGATACATTTTTCAACTATAGATAAACTAGTTGATCTGCAAACTAGAATTTAAAACTCAAATATAAGGCTTATATTAACATTTTTCATTATTGTGGTAAATCATTTTAAATTAAAAAAAAACATAATTTGTTGAAGAATAGTACTTCAGAAAATTGCAAATACATTTATCCACTATACATAAACTAGATGATCAGAAAACTAGAATTTAGAACATAATATTAATGCTTATATGAACATTTTTTAGTCTTGGGGTACATAATTTCAAATTTATAAAAAACATAATTAGTTGATGAAGTAGACTTAAGTCAATTGCGAATAAATAAGTCACCTATAAATAGATTAGTTGTACGCAAAACTAGAATTAAGAAGTCATTAAATACGTTGATATTAACGTTTTCATTAATAGGGTACATCATTTCAAATTAAAAAAAAACATAATATGTTGACGAATAAGACTTCAGACAGTTGCAGATACATTTTTCAACTATAAATAAACTAGATGATCTGAACACTAGAATTTAGAGGTCATTAATTACGTTGATATTAACATTTTCATTGTTGGGGTACATTATTTCAAATTAAAAAAATATATAATTTGTTGACGAAAAAGACTTCAGACAATTGCAAATACATTGAGCACCTATGGATAGATTAGTTGTACCCAATATTAGAATTTAGAACTCAATTATTACGTTAATATTAACATTTTTCATTAATGATGTACATCATTTCAAATTAAAAAAAAAACATAATTTGTTGACGAATAACACTTCAGACAATTGAAAATACATTTATCCACTATACATAAACTAGATGATCAGAAAACTAGAATTTAGAACTTAATATTAACGTTTATATGAACATTTTTTAGTCTTGGGGTACATAATTTCAAATTTATAAAAAACATAATTAGTTGATGAATAAGACTTCAGACAGTTGCAGATACATTTTTCAACTATAGATAAACTAGTTGATCTGAACACTAGAATTTAGAACTTAATATTAACGCTTATATGAACATTTTTTAGTCTTGGGGTACATAATTTCAAATTTATAAAAAACATAATTAGTTGATGAATAAGACTTCAGACAGTTGCAGATACATTTTTCAACTATAGATAAACTAGTTGATCTGAACACTAGAATTTAGAAGTCATTAATTAAGTTGATATTAACAATTTCATTGTTGAGGTACATCATTTCAAATTAAAAAAAAACATAATATGTTAATGAATAAGACTTCAGACAATTGCAAATACATTGAGAACCTATAAATAGATTAGATGAACCCAAAACTAGAATTTAGAAATCAATAATTACGTTAATATTAACGTTATTCATTGTTGGGGTACATTATTTCAAATTTATAAAAAACATAATGAGTTGATGAATTAGACTTCAGACAATTGAAAATACATTTATCCACTATACATAAACTAGATGATCAGAAAACTAGAATTTAGAACTTAATATTAACGTTTATATGAACATTTTTTAGTCTTGGGGTACATAATTTCAAATTTATAAAAAACATAATTAGTTGATGAATAAGACTTCAGACAGTTGCAGATACATTTTTCAACTATAGATAAACTAGTTGATCTGAACACTAGAATTTAGAACTTAATATTAACGCTTATATGAACATTTTTTAGTCTTGGGGTACATAATTTCAAATTTATAAAAAACATAATTAGTTGATGAATAAGACTTCAGACAGTTGCAGATACATTTTTCAACTATAGATAAACTAGTTGATCTGAACACTAGAATTTAGAAGTCATTAATTAAGTTGATATTAACAATTTCATTGTTGAGGTACATCATTTCAAATTAAAAAAAAACATAATATGTTAATGAATAAGACTTCAGACAATTGCAAATACATTGAGAACCTATAAATAGATTAGATGAACCCAAACTAGAATTTAGAAATCAATAATTACGTTAATATTAACGTTATTCATTGTTGGGGTACATAATTTCAAATTTATAAAAAACATAATAAGTTGATGAATTAGACTTAAGTCAATTGCGAATAAATTAGTCACCTATAGATAGATTAGTTGTACGCAAAACTAGAATTAAGAACTCAATTATTACGTTTATATTAACATTTTTCATTAATGGGGTACATCATTTCAAATTAAAAAAAAAACATAATTTGTTGACGAATAAGACTTCAGAAAATTGCAAATACATTTATCCACTATACATAAATTAGATGATCAGAAAACTAGAATTTAGAACTCAATATTAAGCCTTATATGAACATTTTTTAGTCTCGGGGTACATAATTTCAAATTTATAAAAAACATAATTAGTTGATGAATAAGACTTTAGTCAATTGCAAATACATTAGTCACCTATAGATAGATTAGTTAAACCCAAAACTAGATTTTAGAACTCAATTATTACGTTTATATTAACATTTTTCATTAATGGGGTACATCATTTCAAATTAAAAAAAAAACATAATTTGTTGATGAATAACACTTCAGACAATTGCAAATACATTTATCCACTATACATAAACTAGATGATCAGAAAACTAGAATTTAGAACAAAATATTAACGCTTATATGAACATTTTTTAGTCTTGGGGTACATAATTTCAAATATATAAAAAACATAATTAGTTGATGAATAAGACTTCAGACAGTTGCAGATACATTTTTCAACTATAGATAAACTAATTGATCTGAACACTAGAATTTAGAAGTCATTAATTACGTTATATTAACAATTTCATTGTTGAGGTACATATTTCAAATTAAAAAAAAAACATAATATTTTAATCAATAAGACTTCAGACAATTGCAAATACATTGAGAACCTAAAGATAGATTAGTTGAACCCAAAACTAGGTTTAAGAACTCAATTATTACGTTTAAATTAACATTTTTCATTAATGGGGTACATCATTTCAAATTAAAAAAAAAACATAATTTGTTGACGAATAAGACTTCAGACAATTGCAAATACATTTATTCACGATACATAAACTAGATGATCAGAAAACTAGAATTTAGAACTCAATATTAACGCTAATATGAACATTTTTTGGTCTTGGGGTACATCATTTCAAATTAAAAAAATACAATATATGTAGATGAAAAAGACTTCAGACAATTGCAAATACATTGAGTACCTATAAATAGATTAGATGAACCCAAAACTAGAATTTAGAAATCAATAATTACGTTAATATTAACGTTATTCATTGTTGGGGTACATAATTTCAAATTTATAAAAAACATAATTAGTTGATGAATTAGACTTAAGTCAATTGCGAATAAATTAGTCACCTATAGATAGATTAGTTGTACGCAAAACTAGAATTAAGAAGTCAATAAATACGTTGATATTAACATTTTCATTGTTCGGGTACATCATTTCAAATTAAAAAAAAAACATAATATATTGACGAATAAGACTTCAGACAGTTGCAGATACATTTTTCAACTACAGATAAACTAGTTGATCTGCGAACTAGAATTTAAAACTCAAATATAAGGCTTATATTAACATTTTTCATTATTGGGGTAAATCATTTTAAATTAAAAAAAAACATAATTTGTTGACGAATAGTACTTCAGAAAATTGCAAATACATTTATTAACTTTACATAAACTAGATGATCAGAAAACTAGAATTTAGAACATAATATTAACGCTTATATGAAAATATTTAGTCTTGGGGTACATAATTTCAAATTTATAAAAAACATAATTTGTTGACGAATAAGACTTCAGACAGTTGCAGATACATTTTTCAACTATAGATAAACTAGATGATCTGAACACTAGAATTTAGAGGTCATTAATTACGTTGATATTAACATTTTCATTGTTGGGGTACATCATTTCAAATTAAAAAAATATATAATTTGTTGACGAATAAGACTTCAGACAGTTGCAGATACATTTTTCAACTATAGATAAACTAATTGATCTGAACACTAGAATTTAGAAGTCATTAATTACGTTAATATTAACAATTTCATTGTTGAGGTACATATTTCAAATTAAAAAAAAACATAATATGTTAATGAATAAGACTTTAGTCAATTGCAAATACATTAGTCACCTATAGATAGATTAGTTAAACCCAAAACTAGATTTTAGAACTCAATTATTACGTTTATATTAACATTTTTCATTAATGGGGTACATCATTTCAAATTAAAAAAAAAACATAATTTGTTGATGAATAACACTTCAGACAATTGCAAATACATTTATCCACTATACATAAACTAGATGATCAGAAAACTAGAATTTAGAACAAAATATTAACGCTTATATGAACATTTTTTAGTCTTGGGGTACATAATTTCAAATATATAAAAAACATAATTAGTTGATGAATAAGACTTCAGACAGTTGCAGATACATTTTTCAACTATAGATAAACTAATTGATCTGAACACTAGAATTTAGAAGTCATTAATTACGTTATATTAACAATTTCATTGTTGAGGTACATATTTCAAATTAAAAAAAAAACATAATATTTTAATCAATAAGACTTCAGACAATTGCAAATACATTGAGAACCTAAAGATAGATTAGTTGAACCCAAAACTAGGTTTAAGAACTCAATTATTACGTTTAAATTAACATTTTTCATTAATGGGGTACATCATTTCAAATTAAAAAAAAAACATAATTTGTTGACGAATAAGACTTCAGACAATTGCAAATACATTTATTCACGATACATAAACTAGATGATCAGAAAACTAGAATTTAGAACTCAATATTAACGCTAATATGAACATTTTTTGGTCTTGGGGTACATCATTTCAAATTAAAAAAATACAATATATGTAGATGAAAAAGACTTCAGACAATTGCAAATACATTGAGTACCTATAAATAGATTAGATGAACCCAAAACTAGAATTTAGAAATCAATAATTACGTTAATATTAACGTTATTCATTGTTGGGGTACATAATTTCAAATTTATAAAAAACATAATTAGTTGATGAATTAGACTTAAGTCAATTGCGAATAAATTAGTCACCTATAGATAGATTAGTTGTACGCAAAACTAGAATTAAGAAGTCAATAAATACGTTGATATTAACATTTTCATTGTTCGGGTACATCATTTCAAATTAAAAAAAAAACATAATATATTGACGAATAAGACTTCAGACAGTTGCAGATACATTTTTCAACTACAGATAAACTAGTTGATCTGCGAACTAGAATTTAAAACTCAAATATAAGGCTTATATTAACATTTTTCATTATTGGGGTAAATCATTTTAAATTAAAAAAAAACATAATTTGTTGACGAATAGTACTTCAGAAAATTGCAAATACATTTATTAACTTTACATAAACTAGATGATCAGAAAACTAGAATTTAGAACATAATATTAACGCTTATATGAAAATATTTAGTCTTGGGGTACATAATTTCAAATTTATAAAAAACATAATTTGTTGACGAATAAGACTTCAGACAGTTGCAGATACATTTTTCAACTATAGATAAACTAGATGATCTGAACACTAGAATTTAGAGGTCATTAATTACGTTGATATTAACATTTTCATTGTTGGGGTACATCATTTCAAATTAAAAAAATATATAATTTGTTGACGAATAAGACTTCAGACAGTTGCAGATACATTTTTCAACTATAGATAAACTAATTGATCTGAACACTAGAATTTAGAAGTCATTAATTACGTTAATATTAACAATTTCATTGTTGAGGTACATATTTCAAATTAAAAAAAAACATAATATGTTAATGAATAAGACTTTAGTCAATTGCAAATACATTAGTCACCTATAGATAGATTAGTTAAACCCAAAACTAGATTTTAGAACTCAATTATTACGTTTATATTAACATTTTTCATTAATGGGGTACATCATTTCAAATTAAAAAAAAAACATAATTTGTTGATGAATAACACTTCAGACAATTGCAAATACATTTATCCACTATACATAAACTAGATGATCAGAAAACTAGAATTTAGAACAAAATATTAACGCTTATATGAACATTTTTTAGTCTTGGGGTACATAATTTCAAATATATAAAAAACATAATTAGTTGATGAATAAGACTTCAGACAGTTGCAGATACATTTTTCAACTATAGATAAACTAATTGATCTGAACACTAGAATTTAGAAGTCATTAATTACGTTATATTAACAATTTCATTGTTGAGGTACATATTTCAAATTAAAAAAAAAACATAATATTTTAATCAATAAGACTTCAGACAATTGCAAATACATTGAGAACCTAAAGATAGATTAGTTGAACCCAAAACTAGGTTTAAGAACTCAATTATTACGTTTAAATTAACATTTTTCATTAATGGGGTACATCATTTCAAATTAAAAAAAAAACATAATTTGTTGACGAATAAGACTTCAGACAATTGCAAATACATTTATTCACGATACATAAACTAGATGATCAGAAAACTAGAATTTAGAACTCAATATTAACGCTAATATGAACATTTTTTGGTCTTGGGGTACATCATTTCAAATTAAAAAAATACAATATATGTAGATGAAAAAGACTTCAGACAATTGCAAATACATTGAGTACCTATAAATAGATTAGATGAACCCAAAACTAGAATTTAGAAATCAATAATTACGTTAATATTAACGTTATTCATTGTTGGGGTACATAATTTCAAATTTATAAAAAACATAATTAGTTGATGAATTAGACTTAAGTCAATTGCGAATAAATTAGTCACCTATAGATAGATTAGTTGTACGCAAAACTAGAATTAAGAAGTCAATAAATACGTTGATATTAACATTTTCATTGTTCGGGTACATCATTTCAAATTAAAAAAAAAACATAATATATTGACGAATAAGACTTCAGACAGTTGCAGATACATTTTTCAACTACAGATAAACTAGTTGATCTGCGAACTAGAATTTAAAACTCAAATATAAGGCTTATATTAACATTTTTCATTATTGGGGTAAATCATTTTAAATTAAAAAAAAACATAATTTGTTGACGAATAGTACTTCAGAAAATTGCAAATACATTTATTAACTTTACATAAACTAGATGATCAGAAAACTAGAATTTAGAACATAATATTAACGCTTATATGAAAATATTTAGTCTTGGGGTACATAATTTCAAATTTATAAAAAACATAATTTGTTGACGAATAAGACTTCAGACAGTTGCAGATACATTTTTCAACTATAGATAAACTAGATGATCTGAACACTAGAATTTAGAGGTCATTAATTACGTTGATATTAACATTTTCATTGTTGGGGTACATCATTTCAAATTAAAAAAATATATAATTTGTTGACGAATAAGACTTCAGACAGTTGCAGATACATTTTTCAACTATAGATAAACTAATTGATCTGAACACTAGAATTTAGAAGTCATTAATTACGTTAATATTAACAATTTCATTGTTGAGGTACATATTTCAAATTAAAAAAAAACATAATATGTTAATGAATAAGACTTCAGACAATTGCAAATACATTGAGAACCTAAAGATAGATTAGTTGAACCCAAAACTAGGTTTAAGAACTCAATTATTACGTTTATATTAACATTTTTCATTAATGGGGTACATCATTTCAAATTAAAAAAAAAACATAATTTGTTGACGAATAAGACTTCAGACAATTGCAAATACATTTATCCACGATACATAAACTAGATGATCAGAAAACTAGAATTTAGAACTCAATATTAACGCTAATATGAACATTTTTTGGTCTTGGGGTACATCATTTCAAATTAAAAAAATACATTATATGTAGATGAAAAAGACTTCAGACAATTGCAAATACATTGAGTACCTATAAATAGATTATATGAACCCAAAACTAGAATTTAGAAATCAATAATTACGTTAATATTAACGTTATTCATTGTTGGGGTACATCATTTCAAATTAAAAAAAAATATAATTTATTGACGAATAAGACTTCAGACAGTTGCAGATACATTTTTCAACTATAGATAAACTAGTTGATCTGCAAACTAGAATTTAAAACTCAAATATAAGGCTTATATTAACATTTTTCATTATTGTGGTAAATCATTTTAAATTAAAAAAAAAACATAATTTGTTGAAGAATAGTACTTCAGAAAATTGCAAATACATTTATCCACTATACATAAACTAGATGATCAGAAAACTAGAATTTAGAACATAATATTAACGCTTATATGAAGATTTTTTAGTCTTGGGGTACATAATTTCAAATTTATAAAAAACATAATTAGTTGATGAATAAGACTTCAGACAGTTGCAGATACATTTTTCAACTATAGATAAACTAGTTGATCTGAACACTAGAATTTAGAACTTAATATTAACGCTTATATGAACATTTTTTAGTCTTGGGGTACATAATTTCAAATTTATAAAAAACATAATTAGTTGATGAATAAGACTTCAGACAGTTGCAGATACATTTTTCAACTATAGATAAACTAGTTGATCTGAACACTAGAATTTAGAAGTCATTAATTAAGTTGATATTAACAATTTCATTGTTGAGGTACATCATTTCAAATTAAAAAAAAACATAATATGTTAATGAATAAGACTTCAGACAATTGCAAATACATTGAGAACCTATAAATAGATTAGATGAACCCAAAACTAGAATTTAGAAATCAATAATTACGTTAATATTAACGTTATTCATTGTTGGGGTACATTATTTCAAATTTATAAAAAACATAATGAGTTGATGAATTAGACTTCAGACAATTGAAAATACATTTATCCACTATACATAAACTAGATGATCAGAAAACTAGAATTTAGAACTTAATATTAACGTTTATATGAACATTTTTTAGTCTTGGGGTACATAATTTCAAATTTATAAAAAACATAATTAGTTGATGAATAAGACTTCAGACAGTTGCAGATACATTTTTCAACTATAGATAAACTAGTTGATCTGAACACTAGAATTTAGAACTTAATATTAACGCTTATATGAACATTTTTTAGTCTTGGGGTACATAATTTCAAATTTATAAAAAACATAATTAGTTGATGAATAAGACTTCAGACAGTTGCAGATACATTTTTCAACTATAGATAAACTAGTTGATCTGAACACTAGAATTTAGAAGTCATTAATTAAGTTGATATTAACAATTTCATTGTTGAGGTACATCATTTCAAATTAAAAAAAAACATAATATGTTAATGAATAAGACTTCAGACAATTGCAAATACATTGAGAACCTATAAATAGATTAGATGAACCCAAACTAGAATTTAGAAATCAATAATTACGTTAATATTAACGTTATTCATTGTTGGGGTACATAATTTCAAATATATAAAAAACATAATTAGTTGATGAATAAGACTTCAGACAGTTGCAGATACATTTTTCAACTATAGATAAACTAATTGATCTGAACACTAGAATTTAGAAGTCATTAATTACGTTATATTAACAATTTCATTGTTGAGGTACATATTTCAAATTAAAAAAAAAACATAATATTTTAATCAATAAGACTTCAGACAATTGCAAATACATTGAGAACCTAAAGATAGATTAGTTGAACCCAAAACTAGGTTTAAGAACTCAATTATTACGTTTAAATTAACATTTTTCATTAATGGGGTACATCATTTCAAATTAAAAAAAAAACATAATTTGTTGACGAATAAGACTTCAGACAATTGCAAATACATTTATTCACGATACATAAACTAGATGATCAGAAAACTAGAATTTAGAACTCAATATTAACGCTAATATGAACATTTTTTGGTCTTGGGGTACATCATTTCAAATTAAAAAAATACAATATATGTAGATGAAAAAGACTTCAGACAATTGCAAATACATTGAGTACCTATAAATAGATTAGATGAACCCAAAACTAGAATTTAGAAATCAATAATTACGTTAATATTAACGTTATTCATTGTTGGGGTACATAATTTCAAATTTATAAAAAACATAATTAGTTGATGAATTAGACTTAAGTCAATTGCGAATAAATTAGTCACCTATAGATAGATTAGTTGTACGCAAAACTAGAATTAAGAAGTCAATAAATACGTTGATATTAACATTTTCATTGTTCGGGTACATCATTTCAAATTAAAAAAAAAACATAATATATTGACGAATAAGACTTCAGACAGTTGCAGATACATTTTTCAACTACAGATAAACTAGTTGATCTGCGAACTAGAATTTAAAACTCAAATATAAGGCTTATATTAACATTTTTCATTATTGGGGTAAATCATTTTAAATTAAAAAAAAACATAATTTGTTGACGAATAGTACTTCAGAAAATTGCAAATACATTTATTAACTTTACATAAACTAGATGATCAGAAAACTAGAATTTAGAACATAATATTAACGCTTATATGAAAATATTTAGTCTTGGGGTACATAATTTCAAATTTATAAAAAACATAATTTGTTGACGAATAAGACTTCAGACAGTTGCAGATACATTTTTCAACTATAGATAAACTAGATGATCTGAACACTAGAATTTAGAGGTCATTAATTACGTTGATATTAACATTTTCATTGTTGGGGTACATCATTTCAAATTAAAAAAATATATAATTTGTTGACGAATAAGACTTCAGACAGTTGCAGATACATTTTTCAACTATAGATAAACTAATTGATCTGAACACTAGAATTTAGAAGTCATTAATTACGTTAATATTAACAATTTCATTGTTGAGGTACATATTTCAAATTAAAAAAAAACATAATATGTTAATGAATAAGACTTCAGACAATTGCAAATACATTGAGAACCTAAAGATAGATTAGTTGAACCCAAAACTAGGTTTAAGAACTCAATTATTACGTTTATATTAACATTTTTCATTAATGGGGTACATCATTTCAAATTAAAAAAAAAACATAATTTGTTGACGAATAAGACTTCAGACAATTGCAAATACATTTATCCACGATACATAAACTAGATGATCAGAAAACTAGAATTTAGAACTCAATATTAACGCTAATATGAACATTTTTTGGTCTTGGGGTACATCATTTCAAATTAAAAAAATACATTATATGTAGATGAAAAAGACTTCAGACAATTGCAAATACATTGAGTACCTATAAATAGATTATATGAACCCAAAACTAGAATTTAGAAATCAATAATTACGTTAATATTAACGTTATTCATTGTTGGGGTACATCATTTCAAATTAAAAAAAAATATAATTTATTGACGAATAAGACTTCAGACAGTTGCAGATACATTTTTCAACTATAGATAAACTAGTTGATCTGCAAACTAGAATTTAAAACTCAAATATAAGGCTTATATTAACATTTTTCATTATTGTGGTAAATCATTTTAAATTAAAAAAAAAACATAATTTGTTGAAGAATAGTACTTCAGAAAATTGCAAATACATTTATCCACTATACATAAACTAGATGATCAGAAAACTAGAATTTAGAACATAATATTAACGCTTATATGAACATTTTTTGGTCTTGGGGTACATCATTTCAAATTAAAAAAATACAATATATGTAGATGAAAAAGACTTCAGACAATTGCAAATACATTGAGTACCTATAAATAGATTAGATGAACCCAAAACTAGAATTTAGAAATCAATAATTACGTTAATATTAACGTTATTCATTGTTGGGGTACATAATTTCAAATTTATAAAAAACATAATTAGTTGATGAATTAGACTTAAGTCAATTGCGAATAAATTAGTCACCTATAGATAGATTAGTTGTACGCAAAACTAGAATTAAGAAGTCAATAAATACGTTGATATTAACATTTTCATTGTTCGGGTACATCATTTCAAATTAAAAAAAAAACATAATATATTGACGAATAAGACTTCAGACAGTTGCAGATACATTTTTCAACTACAGATAAACTAGTTGATCTGCGAACTAGAATTTAAAACTCAAATATAAGGCTTATATTAACATTTTTCATTATTGGGGTAAATCATTTTAAATTAAAAAAAAACATAATTTGTTGACGAATAGTACTTCAGAAAATTGCAAATACATTTATTAACTTTACATAAACTAGATGATCAGAAAACTAGAATTTAGAACATAATATTAACGCTTATATGAAAATATTTAGTCTTGGGGTACATAATTTCAAATTTATAAAAAACATAATTTGTTGACGAATAAGACTTCAGACAGTTGCAGATACATTTTTCAACTATAGATAAACTAGATGATCTGAACACTAGAATTTAGAGGTCATTAATTACGTTGATATTAACATTTTCATTGTTGGGGTACATCATTTCAAATTAAAAAAATATATAATTTGTTGACGAATAAGACTTCAGACAGTTGCAGATACATTTTTCAACTATAGATAAACTAATGGATCTGAACACTAGAATTTAGAAGTCATTAATTACGTTAATATTAACAATTTCATTGTTGAGGTACATATTTCAAATTAAAAAAAAACATATTATGTTAATGAATAAGACTTCAGACAATTGCAAATACATTGAGAACCTAAAGATAGATTAGTTGAACCCAAAACTAGGTTTAAGAACTCAATTATTACGTTTATATTAACATTTTTCATTAATGGGGTACATCATTTCAAATTAAAAAAAAAACATAATTTGTTGACGAATAAGACTTCAGACAATTGCAAATACATTTATCCACGATACATAAACTAGATGATCAGAAAACTAGAATTTAGAACTCAATATTAACGCTAATATGAACATTTTTTGGTCTTGGGGTACATCATTTCAAATTAAAAAAATACATTATATGTAGATGAAAAAGACTTCAGACAATTGCAAATACATTGAGTACCTATAAATAGATTATATGAACCCAAAACTAGAATTTAGAAATCAATAATTACGTTAATATTAACGTTATTCATTGTTGGGGTACATCATTTCAAATTAAAAAAAAATATAATTTATTGACGAATAAGACTTCAGACAGTTGCAGATACATTTTTCAACTATAGATAAACTAGTTGATCTGCAAACTAGAATTTAAAACTCAAATATAAGGCTTATATTAACATTTTTCATTATTGTGGTAAATCATTTTAAATTAAAAAAAAAACATAATTTGTTGAAGAATAGTACTTCAGAAAATTGCAAATACATTTATCCACTATACATAAACTAGATGATCAGAAAACTAGAATTTAGAACATAATATTAACGCTTATATGAAGATTTTTTAGTCTTGGGGTACATAATTTCAAATTTATAAAAAACATAATTAGTTGATGAATAAGACTTCAGACAGTTGCAGATACATTTTTCAACTATAGATAAACTAGTTGATCTGAACACTAGAATTTAGAACTTAATATTAACGCTTATATGAACATTTTTTAGTCTTGGGGTACATAATTTCAAATTTATAAAAAACATAATTAGTTGATGAATAAGACTTCAGACAGTTGCAGATACATTTTTCAACTATAGATAAACTAGTTGATCTGAACACTAGAATTTAGAAGTCATTAATTAAGTTGATATTAACAATTTCATTGTTGAGGTACATCATTTCAAATTAAAAAAAAACATAATATGTTAATGAATAAGACTTCAGACAATTGCAAATACATTGAGAACCTATAAATAGATTAGATGAACCCAAAACTAGAATTTAGAAATCAATAATTACGTTAATATTAACGTTATTCATTGTTGGGGTACATTATTTCAAATTTATAAAAAACATAATGAGTTGATGAATTAGACTTCAGACAATTGAAAATACATTTATCCACTATACATAAACTAGATGATCAGAAAACTAGAATTTAGAACTTAATATTAACGTTTATATGAACATTTTTTAGTCTTGGGGTACATAATTTCAAATTTATAAAAAACATAATTAGTTGATGAATAAGACTTCAGACAGTTGCAGATACATTTTTCAACTATAGATAAACTAGTTGATCTGAACACTAGAATTTAGAACTTAATATTAACGCTTATATGAACATTTTTTAGTCTTGGGGTACATAATTTCAAATTTATAAAAAACATAATTAGTTGATGAATAAGACTTCAGACAGTTGCAGATACATTTTTCAACTATAGATAAACTAGTTGATCTGAACACTAGAATTTAGAAGTCATTAATTAAGTTGATATTAACAATTTCATTGTTGAGGTACATCATTTCAAATTAAAAAAAAACATAATATGTTAATGAATAAGACTTCAGACAATTGCAAATACATTGAGAACCTATAAATAGATTAGATGAACCCAAACTAGAATTTAGAAATCAATAATTACGTTAATATTAACGTTATTCATTGTTGGGGTACATAATTTCAAATTTATAAAAAACATAATAAGTTGATGAATTAGACTTAAGTCAATTGCGAATAAATTAGTCACCTATAGATAGATTAGTTGTACGCAAAACTAGAATTAAGAACTCAATTATTACGTTTATATTAACATTTTTCATTAATGGGGTACATCATTTCAAATTAAAAATAAAACATAATTTGTTGACGAATAAGACTTCAGAAAATTGCAAATACATTTATCCACTATACATAAATTAGATGATCAGAAAACTAGAATTTAGAACTCAATATTAAGCCTTATATGAACATTTTTTAGTCTCGGGGTACATAATTTCAAATTTATAAAAAACATAATTAGTTGATGAATAAGACTTTAGTCAATTGCAAATACATTAGTCACCTATAGATAGATTAGTTAAACCCAAAACTAGATTTTAGAACTCAATTATTACGTTTATATTAACATTTTTCATTAATGGGGTACATCATTTCAAATTAAAAAAAAAACATAATTTGTTGATGAATAACACTTCAGACAATTGCAAATACATTTATCCACTATACATAAACTAGATGATCAGAAAACTAGAATTTAGAACAAAATATTAACGCTTATATGAACATTTTTTAGTCTTGGGGTACATAATTTCAAATATATAAAAAACATAATTAGTTGATGAATAAGACTTCAGACAGTTGCAGATACATTTTTCAACTATAGATAAACTAATTGATCTGAACACTAGAATTTAGAAGTCATTAATTACGTTATATTAACAATTTCATTGTTGAGGTACATATTTCAAATTAAAAAAAAAACATAATATTTTAATCAATAAGACTTCAGACAATTGCAAATACATTGAGAACCTAAAGATAGATTAGTTGAACCCAAAACTAGGTTTAAGAACTCAATTATTACGTTTAAATTAACATTTTTCATTAATGGGGTACATCATTTCAAATTAAAAAAAAAACATAATTTGTTGACGAATAAGACTTCAGACAATTGCAAATACATTTATTCACGATACATAAACTAGATGATCAGAAAACTAGAATTTAGAACTCAATATTAACGCTAATATGAACATTTTTTGGTCTTGGGGTACATCATTTCAAATTAAAAAAATACAATATATGTAGATGAAAAAGACTTCAGACAATTGCAAATACATTGAGTACCTATAAATAGATTAGATGAACCCAAAACTAGAATTTAGAAATCAATAATTACGTTAATATTAACGTTATTCATTGTTGGGGTACATAATTTCAAATTTATAAAAAACATAATTAGTTGATGAATTAGACTTAAGTCAATTGCGAATAAATTAGTCACCTATAGATAGATTAGTTGTACGCAAAACTAGAATTAAGAAGTCAATAAATACGTTGATATTAACATTTTCATTGTTCGGGTACATCATTTCAAATTAAAAAAAAAACATAATATATTGACGAATAAGACTTCAGACAGTTGCAGATACATTTTTCAACTACAGATAAACTAGTTGATCTGCGAACTAGAATTTAAAACTCAAATATAAGGCTTATATTAACATTTTTCATTATTGGGGTAAATCATTTTAAATTAAAAAAAAACATAATTTGTTGACGAATAGTACTTCAGAAAATTGCAAATACATTTATTAACTTTACATAAACTAGATGATCAGAAAACTAGAATTTAGAACATAATATTAACGCTTATATGAAAATATTTAGTCTTGGGGTACATAATTTCAAATTTATAAAAAACATAATTTGTTGACGAATAAGACTTCAGACAGTTGCAGATACATTTTTCAACTATAGATAAACTAGATGATCTGAACACTAGAATTTAGAGGTCATTAATTACGTTGATATTAACATTTTCATTGTTGGGGTACATCATTTCAAATTAAAAAAATATATAATTTGTTGACGAATAAGACTTCAGACAGTTGCAGATACATTTTTCAACTATAGATAAACTAATTGATCTGAACACTAGAATTTAGAAGTCATTAATTACGTTAATATTAACAATTTCATTGTTGAGGTACATATTTCAAATTAAAAAAAAACATAATATGTTAATGAATAAGACTTCAGACAATTGCAAATACATTGAGAACCTAAAGATAGATTAGTTGAACCCAAAACTAGGTTTAAGAACTCAATTATTACGTTTATATTAACATTTTTCATTAATGGGGTACATCATTTCAAATTAAAAAAAAAACATAATTTGTTGACGAATAAGACTTCAGACAATTGCAAATACATTTATCCACGATACATAAACTAGATGATCAGAAAACTAGAATTTAGAACTCAATATTAACGCTAATATGAACATTTTTTGGTCTTGGGGTACATCATTTCAAATTAAAAAAATACATTATATGTAGATGAAAAAGACTTCAGACAATTGCAAATACATTGAGTACCTATAAATAGATTATATGAACCCAAAACTAGAATTTAGAAATCAATAATTACGTTAATATTAACGTTATTCATTGTTGGGGTACATCATTTCAAATTAAAAAAAAATATAATTTATTGACGAATAAGACTTCAGACAGTTGCAGATACATTTTTCAACTATAGATAAACTAGTTGATCTGCAAACTAGAATTTAAAACTCAAATATAAGGCTTATATTAACATTTTTCATTATTGTGGTAAATCATTTTAAATTAAAAAAAAAACATAATTTGTTGAAGAATAGTACTTCAGAAAATTGCAAATACATTTATCCACTATACATAAACTAGATGATCAGAAAACTAGAATTTAGAACATAATATTAACGCTTATATGAAGATTTTTTAGTCTTGGGGTACATAATTTCAAATTTATAAAAAACATAATTAGTTGATGAAGTAGACTTAAGTCAATTGCGAATAAATTAGTCACCTATAAATAGATTAGTTGTACGCAAAACTAGAATTAAGAAGTCATTAAATACGTTGATATTAACGTTTTCATTGTTGGGGTACATCATTTCAAATTAAAAAAAAACATAATATGTTGACGAATAAGACTTCAGACAGTTGCAGATACATTTATCCACTATACATAAATTAGATGATCAGAAAACTAGAATTTAGAGGTCATTAATTACGTTGATATTAACATTTTCATTGTTGGGGTACATCATTTCAAATTAAAAAAATATATAATTTGTTGACGAATAAGACTTCAGACAATTGCAAATACATTGAGCACCTATGGATAGATAAGTTGTACCCAATATTAGAATTTAGAACTCAATTATTACGTTAATATTAACATTTTTCATTAATGGGGTACATCATTTCAAATTAAAAAAAAACATAATTTGTTGATGAATAAGACTTTAGAAAATTGCAAATACATTTATCCACTATACATAAATTAGATGATCAGAAAACTAGAATTTAGAACTCAATATTAAGCCTTATATGAACATTTTTTAGTCTCGGGGTACATAATTTCAAATTTATAAAAAACATAATTAGTTGATGAATAAGACTTTAGTCAATTGCAAATACATTAGTCACCTATAGATAGATTAGTTAAACCCAAAACTAGATTTTAGAACTCAATTATTACGTTTATATTAACATTTTTTATTAATGGGGTACATCATTTCAAATTAAAAAAAAAACATAATTTGTTGACGAATAACACTTCAGACAATTGCAAATACATTTATCCACTATACATAAACTAGATGATCAGAAAACTAGAATTTAGAACTTAATATTAACGCTTATATGAACATTTTTTAGTCTGGGGGTACATAATTTCAAATTTATAAAAAACATAATTAGTTGATGAATAAGACTTCAGACAGTTGCAGATACATTTTTCAACTATAGATAAACTAATTGATCTGAACACTAGAATTTAGAAGTCATTAATTACGTTAATATTAACAATTTCATTGTTGAGGTACATATTTCAAATTAAAAAAAAAACATAATATGTTAATGAATAAGACTTCAGACAATTGCAAATACATTGAGAACCTAAAGATAGATTAGTTGAACCCAAAACTAGGTTTAAGAACTCAATTATTACGTTTATATTAACATTTTTCATTAATGGGGTACATCATTTCAAATTAAAAAAAAAAATAATTTGTTGACGAATAAGACTTCAGACAATTGCAAATACATTTATCCACGATACTTAAACTAGATGATCAGAAAACTAGAATTTAGAACTCAATATTAACGCTAATATGAACATTTTTTGGTCTTGGGGTACATCATTTCAAATTAAAAAAATACATTATATGTAGATGAAAAAGACTTCAGACAATTGCAAATACATTGAGTACCTATAAATAGATTATATGAACCCAAAACTAGAATTTAGAAATCAATAATTACGTTAATATTAACGTTATTCATTGTTGGGGTACATCATTTCAAATTAAAAAAAAATATAATTTAGTGACGAATAAGACTTCAGACAGTTGCAGATACATTTTTCAACTATAGATAAACTAGTTGATCTGCAAACTAGAATTTAAAACTCAAATATAAGGCTTATATTAACATTTTTCATTATTGTGGTAAATCATTTTAAATTAAAAAAAAACATAATTTGTTGAAGAATAGTACTTCAGAAAATTGCAAATACATTTATCCACTATACATAAACTAGATGATCAGAAAACTAGAATTTAGAACATAATATTAATGCTTATATGAACATTTTTTAGTCTTGGGGTACATAATTTCAAATTTATAAAAAACATAATTAGTTGATGAAGTAGACTTAAGTCAATTGCGAATAAATTAGTCACCTATAAATAGATTAGTTGTACGCAAAACTAGAATTAAGAAGTCATTAAATACGTTGATATTAACGTTTTCATTGTTGGGGTACATCATTTCAAATTAAAAAAAAACATAATATGTTGACGAATAAGACTTCAGACAGTTGCAGATACATTTATCCACTATACATAAATTAGATGATCAGAAAACTAGAATTTAGAGGTCATTAATTACGTTGATATTAACATTTTCATTGTTGGGGTACATCATTTCAAATTAAAAAAATATATAATTTGTTGACGAATAAGACTTCAGACAATTGCAAATACATTGAGCACCTATGGATAGATAAGTTGTACCCAATATTAGAATTTAGAACTCAATTATTACGTTAATATTAACATTTTTCATTAATGGGGTACATCATTTCAAATTAAAAAAAAACATAATTTGTTGACGAATAAGACTTTAGAAAATTGCAAATACATTTATCCACTATACATAAATTAGATGATCAGAAAACTAGAATTTAGAACTCAATATTAAGCCTTATATGAACATTTTTTAGTCTCGGGGTACATAATTTCAAATTTATAAAAAACATAATTAGTTGATGAATAAGACTTTAGTCAATTGCAAATACATTAGTCACCTATAGATAGATTAGTTAAACCCAAAACTAGATTTTAGAACTCAATTATTACGTTTATATTAACATTTTTTATTAATGGGGTACATCATTTCAAATTAAAAAAAAAACATAATTTGTTGACGAATAACACTTCAGACAATTGCAAATACATTTATCCACTATACATAAACTAGATGATCAGAAAACTAGAATTTAGAACTTAATATTAACGCTTATATGAACATTTTTTAGTCTGGGGGTACATAATTTCAAATTTATAAAAAACATAATTAGTTGATGAATAAGACTTCAGACAGTTGCAGATACATTTTTCAACTATAGATAAACTAATTGATCTGAACACTAGAATTTAGAAGTCATTAATTACGTTAATATTAACAATTTCATTGTTGAGGTACATATTTCAAATTAAAAAAAAAACATAATATGTTAATGAATAAGACTTCAGACAATTGCAAATACATTGAGAACCTAAAGATAGATTAGTTGAACCCAAAACTAGGTTTAAGAACTCAATTATTACGTTTATATTAACATTTTTCATTAATGGGGTACATCATTTCAAATAAAAAAAAAAAATAATTTGTTGACGAATAAGACTTCAGACAATTGCAAATACATTTATCCACGATACTTAAACTAGATGATCAGAAAACTAGAATTTAGAACTCAATATTAACGCTAATATGAACATTTTTTGGTCTTGGGGTACATCATTTCAAATTAAAAAAATACATTATATGTAGATGAAAAAGACTTCAGACAATTGCAAATACATTGAGTACCTATAAATAGATTATATGAACCCAAAACTAGAATTTAGAAATCAATAATTACGTTAATATTAACGTTATTCATTGTTGGGGTACATCATTTCAAATTAAAAAAAAATATAATTTATTGACGAATAAGACTTCAGACAGTTGCAGATACATTTTTCAACTATAGATAAACTAGTTGATCTGCAAACTAGAATTTAAAACTCAAATATAAGGCTTATATTAACATTTTTCATTATTGTGGTAAATCATTTTAAATTAAAAAAAAACATAATTTGTTGAAGAATAGTACTTCAGAAAATTGCAAATACATTTATCCACTATACATAAACTAGATGATCAGAAAACTAGAATTTAGAACATAATATTAATGCTTATATGAACATTTTTTAGTCTTGGGGTACATAATTTCAAATTTATAAAAAACATAATTAGTTGATGAAGTAGAATTAAGTCAATTGCGAATAAATAAGTCACCTATAAATAGATTAGTTGTACGCAAAACTAGAATTAAGAAGTCATTAAATACGTTGATATTAACGTTTTCATTAATGGGGTACATCATTTCAAATTAAAAAAAAACATAATATGTTGACGAATAAGACTTCAGACAGTTGCAGATACATTTTTCAACTATAAATAAACTAGATGATCTGAACACTAGAATTTAGAGGTCATTAATTACGTTGATATTAACATTTTCATTGTTGGGGTACATTATTTCAAATTAAAAAAATATATAATTTGTTGACGAAAAAGACTTCAGACAATTGCAAATACATTGAGCACCTATGGATAGATTAGTTGTACCCAATATTAGAATTTAGAACTCAATTATTACGTTAATATTAACATTTTTCATTAATGGGGTACATCATTTCAAATTAAAAAAAAAACATAATTTGTTGACGAATAACACTTCAGACAATTGAAAATACATTTATCCACTATACATAAACTAGATGATCAGAAAACTAGAATTTAGAACTTAATATTAACGTTTATATGAACATTTTTTAGTCTTGGGGTACATAATTTCAAATTTATAAAAAACATAATTAGTTGATGAATAAGACTTCAGACAGTTGCAGATACATTTTTCAACTATAGATAAACTAGTTGATCTGAACACTAGAATTTAGAACTTAATATTAACGCTTATATGAACATTTTTTAGTCTTGGGGTACATAATTTCAAATTTATAAAAAACATAATTAGTTGATGAATAAGACTTCAGACAGTTGCAGATACATTTTTCAACTATAGATAAACTAGTTGATCTGAACACTAGAATTTAGAAGTCATTAATTAAGTTGATATTAACAATTTCTTTGTTGAGGTACATCATTTCAAATTAAAAAAAAACATAATATGTTAATGAATAAGACTTCAGACAATTGCAAATACATTGAGAACCTATAAATAGATTAGATGAACCCAAAACAAGAATTTAGAAATCAATAATTACGTTAATATTAACGTTATTCATTGTTGGGGTACATTATTTCAAATTTATAAAAAACATAATGAGTTGATGAATTAGACTTCAGACAATTGAAAATACATTTATCCACTATACATAAACTAGATGATCAGAAAACTAGAATTTAGAACTTAATATTAACGTTTATATGAACATTTTTTAGTCTTGGGGTACATAATTTCAAATTTATAAAAAACATAATTAGTTGATGAATAAGACTTCAGACAGTTGCAGATACATTTTTCAACTATAGATAAAGTAGTTGATCTGAACACTAGAATTTAGAACTTAATATTAACGCTTATATGAACATTTTTTAGTCTTGGGGTACATAATTTCAAATTTATAAAAAACATAATTAGTTGATGAATAAGACTTCAGAAAGTTGCAGATACATTTTTCAACTATAGATAAACTAGTTGATCTGAACACTAGAATTTAGAAGTCATTAATTAAGTTGATATTAACAATTTCATTGTTGAGGTACATCATTTCAAATTAAAAAAAAACATAATATGTTAATGAATAAGACTTCAGACAATTGCAAATACATTGAGAACCTATAAATAGATTAGATGAACCCAAAACTAGAATTTAGAAATCAATAATTACGTTAATATTAACGTTATTCATTGTTGGGGTACATTATTTCAAATTTATAAAAAACATAATGAGTTGATGAATTAGACTTAAGTCAATTGCGAATAAATTAGTCACCTATCGATAGATTAGTTGAACCCAAAACTAGGTTTAAGAACTCAATAATTACGTTTATATTAATATTTTTCATTAATGGGGTACATCATTTCAAATTAAAAAAAAACATAATTTGTTGACGAATAAGACTTCAGACAATTGCAAATACATTTATCCACGATACATAAACTAGATGATCAGAAAACTAGAATTTAGAACTCAATATTAACGCTAATATGAACATTTTTTGGTCTTGGGGTACATCATTTCAAATTAAAAAAATACATTATATGTAGATGAAAAAGACTTCAGACAATTGCAAATACATTGAGTACCTATAAATAGATTATATGAACCCAAAACTAGAATTTAGAAATCAATAATTACGTTAATATTAACGTTATTCATTGTTGGGGTACATCATTTCAAATTAAAAAAAAATATAATTTATTGACGAATAAGACTTCAGACAGTTGCAGATACATTTTTCAACTATAGATAAACTAGTTGATCTGCAAACTAGAATTTAAAACTCAATTATTACGTTAATATTAACATTTTTCATTAATGGGGTACATCATTTCAAATTAAAAAAAAACATAATTTGTTGACGAATAACACTTCAGACAATTGCAAATACATTTATCCACTATACATAAACTAGATGATCAGAAAACTAGAATTTAGAACTTAATATTAACGTTTATATGAACATTTTTTAGTCTTGGGGTACATAATTTCAAATTTATAAAAAACATAATTAGTTGATGAATAAGACTTCAGACAGTTGCAGATACATTTTTCAACTATAGATAAACTAGTTGATCTGAACACTAGAATTTAGAAGTCATTAATTAAGTTGATATTAACAATTTCATTGTTGAGGTACATCATTTCAAATTAAAAAAAAACATAATATGTTAATGAATAAGACTTCAGACAATTGCAAATACATTGAGAACCTATAAATAGATTAGATGAACCCAAAACTAGAATATAGAAATCAATAATTACGTTAATATTAACGTTATTCATTGTTGGGGTACATTATTTCAAATTTATAAAAAACATAATGAGTTGATGAATTAGACTTAAGTCAATTGCGAATAAATTAGTCACCTATAGATAGATTAGTTAAACCCAAAACTAGATTTTAGAACTCAATTATTACGTTTATATTAACATTTTTCATTGTTCGGGTACATCATTTCAAATTAAAAAAAAAACATAATTTGTTGACGAATAACACTTCAGACAATTGCAAATACATTTATCCACTATACATAAACTAGATGATCAGAAAACTAGAATTTAGAACTTAATATTAACGCTTATATGAACATTTTTTAGTCTTGGGGTACATAATTTCAAATTTATAAAAAACATAATTAGTTGATGAATAAGACTTCAGACAGTTGCAGATACATTTTTCAACTATAGATAAACTAGTTGATCTGAACACTAGAATTTAAAGGTCATTAATTAAGTTGATATTAACAATTTCATTGTTGAGGTACATCATTTCAAATTAAAAAAAAACATAATATGTTAATGAATAAGACTTCAGACAATTGCAAATACATTGAGAACCTATAAATAGATTAGATGAACCCAAAACTAGAATTTAGAAATCAATAATTACGTTAATTTTAACGTTATTCATTGTTGGGGTACATAATTTCAAATTTATAAAAAACATAATTAGTTGATGAATTAGACTTAAGTCAATTGCGAATAAATTAGTCACCTATAGATAGATTAGTTAAACCCAAAACTAGAATTTAGAAATCAATAATTACGTTAATATTAACGTTATTCATTGTTGGGGTACATCATTTCAAATTAAAAAAAAATATAATTTATTGACGAATAAGACTTCAGACAGTTGCAGATACATTTTTCAACTATAGATAAACTAGTTGATCTGCAAACTAGAATTTAAAACTCAAATATAAGGCCTATATTAACATTTTTCATTATTGTGGTAAATCATTTTAAACTAAAAAAAAACATAATTTGTTGAAGAATAGTACTTCAGAAAATTGCAAATACATTTATCCACTATACATAAACTAGATGATCAGAAAACTAGAATTTAGAACATAATATTAACGCTTATATGAACATTTTTTAGTCTTGGGGTACATAATTTCAAATTTATAAAAAACATAATTAGTTGATGAAGTAGACTTAAGTCAATTGCGAATAAATTAGTCACCTATGGATAGATTAGTTGTACGCAAAACTAGAATTAAGAAGTCATTAAATACGTTGATATTAACATTATCATTGTTGGGGTACATCATTTCAAATTAAAAAAAAACATAATATGTTGACGAATAAGACTTCAGACAGTTGCAGATACATTTTTCAACTATAGATAAACTAGATGATCTGAACACTAGAATTTAGAGGTCATTAATTACGTTGATATTAACATTTTCATTGTTGGGGTACATCATTTCAAATTAAAAAATATATAATTTGTTGACGAATAAGACTTCAGACAATTGCAAATACATTGAGCACCTATGGATAGATAAGTTGTACCCAATATTAGAATTTAGAACTCAATTATTACGTTTATATTAACATTTTCATTATTGGGGTAAATCATTTTAAATTAAAAAAAAACATAATTTGTTGACGAAAAAGACTTCAGAAAATTGCAAATACATTTATCCACTATACATAAATTAGATGATCAGAAAACTAGAATTTAGAACTCAATATTAAGCCTTATATGAACATTTTTTAGTCTCGGGGTACATAATTTCAAATTTATAAAAAACATAATTAGTTGATGAATAAGACTTTAGTCAATTGCAAATACATTAGTCACCTATAGATAGATTAGTTAAACCCAAAACTAGATTTTAGAACTCAATTATTACGTTTATATTAACATTTTTCATTAATGGGGTACATCATTTCAAATTAAAAAAAAAACATAATTTGTTGACGAATAACACTTCAGACAATTGCAAATACATTTATCCACTATACATAAACTAGATGATCAGAAGACTAGAATTTAGAATTTAATATTAACGCTTATATGAACATTTTTTAGTCTTGGGGTACATCATTTCAAATTAAAAAAAAAACATAATATGTTAATGAATAAGACTTCAGACAATTGCAAATACATTGAGAACCTAAAGATAGATTAGTTGAACCCAAAACTAGGTTTAAGAACTCAATTATTACGTTTATATTAACATTTTTCATTAATGGGGTACATCATTTCAAATTTATAAAAAACATAATTTGTTGACGAATAACACTTCAGACAATTGCAAATACATTTATCCACTATACATAAACTAGATGATCAGAAAACTAGAATTTAGAACTTAATATTAACGCTTATATGAACATTTTTTAGTCTTGGGGTACATAATTTCAAATTTATAAAAAACATAATTAGTTGATGAATAAGACTTCAGACAGTTGCAGATACATTTTTCAACTATAGATAAACTAGTTGATCTGAACACTAGAATTTAAAGGTCATTAATTAAGTTGATATTAACAATTTCATTGTTGAGGTACATCATTTCAAATTAAAAAAAAACATAATATGTTAATGAATAAGACTTCAGACAATTGCAAATACATTGAGAACCTATAAATAGATTAGATGAACCCAAAACTAGAATTTAGAAATCAATAATTACGTTAATTTTAACGTTATTCATTGTTGGGGTACATAATTTCAAATTTATAAAAAACATAATTAGTTGATGAATTAGACTTAAGTCAATTGCGAATAAATTAGTCACCTATAGATAGATTAGTTAAACCCAAAACTAGAATTTAGAAATCAATAATTACGTTAATATTAACGTTATTCATTGTTGGGGTACATCATTTCAAATTAAAAAAAAATATAATTTATTGACGAATAAGACTTCAGACAGTTGCAGATACATTTTTCAACTATAGATAAACTAGATGATCTGAACACTAGAATTTAGAGGTCATTAATTACGTTGATATTAACATTTTCATTGTTGGGGTACATCATTTCAAATTAAAAAATATATAATTTGTTGACGAATAAGACTTCAGACAATTGCAAATACATTGAGCACCTATGGATAGATAAGTTGTACCCAATATTAGAATTTAGAACTCAATTATTACGTTTATATTAACATTTTCATTATTGGGGTAAATCATTTTAAATTAAAAAAAAACATAATTTGTTGACGAAAAAGACTTCAGAAAATTGCAAATACATTTATCCACTATACATAAATTAGATGATCAGAAAACTAGAATTTAGAACTCAATATTAAGCCTTATATGAACATTTTTTAGTCTCGGGGTACATAATTTCAAATTTATAAAAAACATAATTAGTTGATGAATAAGACTTTAGTCAATTGCAAATACATTAGTCACCTATAGATAGATTAGTTAAACCCAAAACTAGATTTTAGAACTCAATTATTACGTTAATATTAACATTTTTCATTAATGGGGTACATCATTTCAAATTAAAAAAAAACATAATTTGTTGACGAATCAGACTTCAGACAATTGCAAATACATTTATCCACTATACATAAACTAGATGATCAGAAGACTAGAATTTAGAATTTAATATTAACGCTTATATGAACATTTTTTAGTCTTGGGGTACATCATTTCAAATTAAAAAAAAAACATAATATGTTAATGAATAAGACTTCAGACAATTGCAAATACATTGAGAACCTAAAGATAGATTAGTTGAACCCAAAACTAGGTTTAAGAACTCAATTATTACGTTTATATTAACATTTTTCATTAATGGGGTACATCATTTCAAATTTATAAAAAACATAATTAGTTGATGAATAAGACTTCAGACAGTTGCAGATACATTTTTCAACTATAGATAAACTAGTTGATCTGAATACTAGAATTTAGAAGTCATTAATTAAGTTGATATTAACAATTTCATTGTTGAGGTACATCATTTCAAATTAAAAAAAAAACATAATATGTTAATGAATAAGACTTCAGACAATTGCAAATACATTGAGAACCTATAAATAGATTAGATGAACCCAAAACTAGAATTTAGAAATCAATAATTACGTTAATATTAACGTTATTCATTGTTGGGGTACATAATTTCAAATTTATAAAAAACATAATTAGTTGATGAATTAGACTTAAGTCAATTGCGAATAAATTAGTCACCTATAGATAGATTAGTTGTACGCAAAACTAGAATTAAGAAGTCAATAAATACGTTGATATTAACATTTTCATTGTTCGGGTACATCATTCCAAATTAAAAAAAAAACATAATATGTTGACGAATAAGACTTCAGACAGTTGCAGATACATTTTTCAACTACAGATAAACTAGTTGATCTGCGAACTAGAATTTAAAACTCAAATATAAGGCTTATATTAACATTTTTCATTATTGGGGTAAATCATTTTAAATTAAAAAAAAACATAATTTGTTGACGAAAAAGACTTCAGAAAATTGCAAATAAATTAGTCACCTATGGATAGATTAGGTGTACGCAAAACTAGAATTTAGAGGTCATTAATTACGTTGATATTAACATTTTCATTGTTGGGGTACATCATTTCAAATTAAAAAAATATATAATTTGTTGACGAATAAGACTTCAGAAAATTGCAAATACATTTATCCAATATACATAAATTAGATGATCAGAAAACTAGAATTTATAAGTCATTAATTACGTTGATATTAACATTTTCATTGTTGGGGTACATCATTTCAAATTAAAAAAATATATAATTTGTTGACGACTAAGACTTCAGACAATTGCAAATACATTGAGCACCTATGGATAGATTAGTTGAACCCAAAACTAGAATTTAGAACTCAATTATTACGTTTATATTAACATTTTCATTATTGGGGTAAATCATTTTAAATTAAAAAAAAACATAATTAGTTGATGAATAAGACTTCAGACAGTTGCAGATACATTTATCCACTATACATAAACTACATGATCAGAAAACTAGAATTTAGAACTTAATATTAACGCTTATATGAACATTTTTTAGTCTTGGGGTACATAATTTCAAATTTATAAAAAACATAATTAGTTGATGAATAAGACTTCAGACAGTTGCAGATACATTTTTCAACTATAGATAAACTAATTGAACTGAACACTAGAATTTAGAAGTCATTAATTACGTTAATATTAACAATTTCATTGTTGAGGTACATATTTCAAATTAAAAAAAAAACATAATATGTTAATGAATAAGACTTCAGACAATTGCAAATACATTGAGAACCTAAAGATAGATTAGTTGAACCCAAAACTAGGTTTAAGAACTCAATTATTACGTTTAAATTAACATTTTTTATTAATGGGGTACATCATTTCAAATTAAAAAAAAAACATAATTTGTTGACGAATAAGACTTCAGACAATTGCAAATACATTTATCCACTATACATAAACTAGATGATGAGAAAACTAGAATTTAGAACATAATATTAACGCTTATATGAACATTTTTTAGTCTTGGGGTACATAATTTCAAATTTATAAAAAACATAATTAGTTGATGAAGTAGACTTAAGTCAATTGCGAATAAATTAGTCACCTATGGATAGATTAGTTGTACGCAAAACTAGAATTAAGAAGTCATTAAATACGTTGATATTAACATTATCATTGTTGGGGTACATAATTTCAAATTAAAAAAAAACATAATATGTTGACGAATAAGACTTCAGACAGTTGCAGATACATTTTTCAACTATAGATAAACTAGATGATCTGAACACTAGAATTTAGAGGTCATTAATTACGTTGATATTAACATTTTCATTGTTGGGGTACATCATTTCAAATTAAAAAATATATAATTTGTTGACGAATAAGACTTCAGACAATTGCAAATACATTGAGCACCTATGGATAGATAAGTTGTACCCAATATTAGAATTTAGAACTCAATTATTACGTTTATATTAACATTTTCATTATTGGGGTAAATCATTTTAAATTAAAAAAAAACATAATTTGTTGACGAATAACACTTCAGACAATTGCAAATACATTTATCCACTATACATAAACTAGATGATCAGAAAACTAGAATTTAGAACTTAATATTAACGCTTATATGAACATTTTTTGGTCTTGGGGTATATCATTTCAAATTAAAAAAATACATTATATGTAGATGAAAAAGACTTCAGACAATTGCAAATACATTGAGCACCTATAAATAGATTAGATGAACCCAAAACTAGAATTTAGAAATCAATAATTACGTTAATATTAACGTTATTCATTGTTGGGGTACATAATTTCAAATTTATAAAAAACATAATTAGTTGATGAATTAGACTTAAGTCAATTGCGAATAAATTAGTCACCTATAGATAGATAAGTTGTACGCAAATCTAGAATTAAGAAGTCAATAAATACGTTGATATTAACATTTTCATTGTTCGGGTACATCATTCCAAATTAAAAAAAAAAAAAAATATGTTGACGAATAAGACTTCAGACAGTTGCAGATACATTTTTCAACTACAGATAAACTAGTTGATCTGCGAACTAGAATTTAAAACTCAAATATAAGGCTTATATTAACATTTTTCATTATTGGGGTAAATCATTTTAAATTAAAAAAAAACATAATTTGTTGACGAAAAAGACTTCAGAAAATTGCAAATACATTTATCCACTATACATAAACTAGATGATGAGAAAACTAGAATTTAGAACATAATATTAACGCTTATATGAACATTTTTTAGTCTTGGGGTACATAATTTCAAATTTATAAAAAACATAATTAGTTGATGAAGTAGACTTAAGTCAATTGCGAATAAATTAGTCACCTATGGATAGATTAGTTGTACGCAAAACTAGAATTTAGAGGTCATTAATTACGTTGATATTAACATTTTCATTGTTGGGATACATCATTTCAAATTAAAAAAAAAACATAATTTGTTGACGAATAAGACTTCAGACAATTGCAAATACATTGAGCACCTATGGATAGATTAGTTGTACCCAATATTAGAATTTAGAACTCAATTATTACGTTAATATTAACATTTTTCATTAATGGGGTACATCATTTCAAATTAAAAAAAAACATAATTTGTTGACGAATCAGACTTCAGAAAATTGCAAATACATTTATCCACTATACATAAATTAGATGATCAGAAAACTATAATTTAGAACTCAATATTAAGCCTTATATGAACATTTTTTAGTCTCGGGGTACATAATTTCAAATTTATAAAAAACATAATTAGTTGATGAATAAGACTTTAGTCAATTGCAAATACATTAGTCACCTATAGATAGATTAGTTAAACCCAAAACTAGATTTTAGAACTCAATTATTACGTTTATATTAACATTTTTCATTAATGGGGTACATCATTTCAAATTAAAAAAAAAAACATAATTTGTTGACGAATAACACTTCAGACAATTGCAAATACATTTATCCACTATACATAAACTAGATGATCAGAAAACTAGAATTTAGAACTTAATATTAACGCTTATATGAACATTTTTTAGTCTTGGGGTACATAATTTCAAATTTATAAAAAACATAATTAGTTGATGAATAAGACTTCAGACAGTTGCAGATACATTTTTCAACTATAGATAAACTAGTTGATCTGAATACTAGAATTTAGAAGTCATTAATTAAGTTGATATTAACAATTTCATTGTTGAGGTACATCATTTCAAATTAAAAAAAAACATAATATGTTAATGAATAAGACTTCAGACAATTGCAAATACATTGAGAACCTATAAATAGATTAGATGAACCCAAAACTAGAATTTAGAAATCAATAATTACGTTAATATTAACGTTATTCATTGTTGGGGTACATAATTTCAAATTTATAAAAAACATAATTAGTTGATGAATTAGACTTAAGTCAATTGCGAATAAATTAGTCACCTATAGATAGATAAGTTGTACGCAAAACTAGAATTAAGAAGTCAATAAATACGTTGATATTAACATTTTCATTGTTCGGGTACATCATTTCAAATTAAAAAAAAAACATAATATGTTGACGAATAAGACTTCAGACAGTTGCAGATACATTTATCCACTATACATAAACTAGATGATCAGAAAACAAGAATTTAGAACTCAATATTAAGCCTTATATGAACATTTTTTAGTCTCAGGGTACATAATTTCAAATTTATAAAAAACATAATTAGTTGATGAATTAGACTTAAGTCAATTGCGAATAAATTAGTCACCTATGGATAGATTAGTTGTACGCAAAACTAGAATTTAGAGGTCATTAATTACGTTGATATTAACATTTTCATTGTTGGGGTACATCATTTCAAATTAAAAAAATATATAATTTGTTGACGAATAAGACTTCAGACAATTGCAAATACATTGAGCACCTATGGATAGATAAGTTGTACCCAATATTAGAATTTAGAACTCAATTATTACGTTAACATTAACATTTTTCATTAATGGGGTACATCATTTCAAATTAAAAGAAAACATAATTTGTTGACGAATAAGACTTCAGAAAATTGCAAATACATTTATCCACTATACATAAATTAGATGATCAGAAAACTAGAATTTATAAGTCATTAATTACGTTGATATTAACATTTTCATTGTTGGGGTATATCATTTCAAATTAAAAAAATATATAATTTGTTGACGACTAAGACTTCAGACAATTGCAAATACATTGAGCACCTATGGATAGATTAGTTGAACCCAAAACTAGAATTTAGAACTCAATTATTACGTTTATATTAACATTTTCATTAATGGGGTAAATCATTTTAAATTAAAAAAAAAACATAATTTGTTGACGAAAAAGACTTCAGAAAATTGCAAATACATTTATCCTCTATACATAAACTAGATGATGAGAAAACTAGAATTTAGAACATAATATTAACGCTTATATGAACATTTTTTAGTCTTGGGGTACATAATTTCAAATTTATAAAAAACATAATTAGTTGATGAAGTAGACTTAAGTCAATTGCGAATAAATTAGTCACCTATGGATAGATTAGTTGTACGCAAAACTAGAATTTAGAAGTCATTAATTACGTAAATATTAACAATTTCATTGTTTAGGTACATATTTCAAATTAAAAAAAAAACATAATATGTTAATGAATAAGACTTCAGACAATTGCAAATACATTGAGAACCTAAAGATAGATTAGTTGAACCCAAAACTAGGTTTAAGAACTCAATTATTACGTTTAAATTAACATTTTTCATTAATGGGGTACATCATTTCAAATTAAAAAAAAAACATAATTAGTTGACGAATAAGACTTCAGACAATTGCAAATACATTTATCCACGATACATAAACTAGATGATCAGAAAACTAGAATTTAGAACTCAATATTAACGCTAATATGAACATTTTTTGGTCTTGGGGTACATCATTTCAAATTAATAAAATACATTATATGTAGATGAAAAAGACTTCAGACAATTGCAAATACATTGAGTACCTATAAATAGATTATATGAACCCAAAACTAGAATTTAGAAATCAATAATTACGTTAATATTAACGTTATTCATTGTTGGGGTACATCATTTCAAATTAAAAAAAAATATAATTTATTGACGAATAAGACTTCAGACAGTTGCAGATACATTTTTCAACTATAGATAAACTAGTTGATCTGCAAACTAGAATTTAAAACTCAAATATAAGGCTTATATTAACATTTTTCATTATTGTGGTAAATCATTTTAAATTAAAAAAAAACATAATTTGTTGAAGAATAGTACTTCAGAAAATTGCAAATACATTTATCCACTATACATAAACTAGATGATCAGAAAACTAGAATTTAGAACATAATATTAACGCTTATATGAACATTTTTTAGTCTTGGGGTACATAATTTCAAATTTATAAAAAACATAATTAGTTGATGAAGTAGACCTAAGTCAATTGCGAATAAATTAGTCACCTATAGATAGATTAGTTGTACGCAAAACTAGAATTAAGAAGTCATTAAATACGTTGATATTAACATTTTCATTGTTGGGGTACATCATTTTAAATTAAAAAAAAACATAATATGTTGACGAATAAGACTTCAGACAGTTGCAGATACATTTTTCAACTATAGATAAACTAGATGATCTGAACACTAGAATTTAGAGGTCATTAATTACGTTGATATTAACATTTTCATTGTTGGGGTACATCATTTCAAATTAAAAAAAATATATAATTTGTTGACGAATAAGACTTCAGACAATTGCAAATACATTGAGCACCTATGGATAGATTAGTTGAATCCAAAACTAGAATTTAGAACTCAATTATTACGTTTATATTAACATTTTTCATTAATGGGGTACATCATTTCAAATTAAAAAAAAACATAATTTGTTGACGAATAAGACTTCAGAAAATTGCAAATACATTTATCCACTATACATAAATTAGATGATCAGAAAACTAGAATTTAGAACTCAATATTAAGCCTTATATGAACATTTTTTAGTCTCGGGGTTAGGTTGCAATCAATCGCAAATAAATTAGTCACCTATAGATAGATTAGTTAAACCCAAAACTAGATTTTAGAACTCAATTATTACGTTGATATTAACATTTTCATTGTTGGGGTACATCATTTCAAATTAAAAAAATACATTATTTGTTGATGAAAAAGACTTCAGACAATTGCAAATACATTGAGCACCTATATATAGATTAGATGAACCCAAAACTAGAATTTAGAAATCAATAATTACGTTTATATTAACGTTATTCATTGTCGGGGTACATAATTTCAAATTTATAAAAAACATAATTAGATGATGAATTAGACTTAAGTCAATTGCGAATAAATTAGTCACCTATAGATAGATTAGTTGTACGCAAAACTAGAATTAAGAAGTCATTAAATACGTTGATATTAACATTTTCATTGTTGGGGTACATCATTTCAAATTAAAAAAAAACATAATATGTTGACGAATAAGACTTCAGACAGTTGCAGATACATTTTTCAACTATAGATAAACTAGATGATCTGAACACTAGAATTTAGAACATAATATTAACGCTTATATGAACATTTTTTAGTCTTGGGGTACATAATTTCAAATTTATAAAAAACATAATTAGTTGATGAAGTAGACTTAAGTCAATTGCGAATAAATTAGTCACCTATGGATAGATTAGTTGTACGCAAAACTAGAATTTAGAGGTCATTAATTACGTTGATATTAACATTTTCATTGTTGGGATACATCATTTCAAATTTATAAAAAACATAATTAGTTGATGAATAAGACTTTAGTCAATTGCAAATACATTAGTCACCTATAGATAGATTAGTTAAACCCAAAACTAGATTTTAGAACTCAATTATTACGTTTATATTAACATTTTTCATTAATGGGGTACATCATTTCAAATTAAAAAAAAAACATAATTTGTTGACGAATAACACTTCAGACAATTGCAAATACATTTATCCACTATACATAAACTAGATGATCAGAAAACTAGAATTTAGAACTTAATATTAACGCTTATATGAACATTTTTTAGTCTTGGGGTACATAATTTCAAATTTATAAAAAACATAATTAGTTGATGAATAAGACTTCAGACAGTTGCAGATACATTTTTCAACTATAGATAAACTAGTTGATCTGAATACTAGAATTTAGAAGTCATTAATTAAGTTGATATTAACAATTTCATTGTTGAGGTACATCATTTCAAATTAAAAAAAAACATAATATGTTAATGAATAAGACTTCAGACAATTGCAAATACATTGAGAACCTATAAATAGATTAGATGAACCCAAAACTAGAATTTAGAAATCAATAATTACGTTAATATTAACGTTATTCATTGTTGGGGTACATAATTTCAAATTTATAAAAAACATAATTAGTTGATGAATTAGACTTAAGTCAATTGCGAATAAATTAGTCACCTATAGATAGATAAGTTGTACGCAAAACTAGAATTAAGAAGTCAATAAATACGTTGATATTAACATTTTCATTGTTCGGGTACATCATTTCAAATTAAAAAAAAAACATAATATGTTGACGAATAAGACTTCAGACAGTTGCAGATACATTTATCCACTATACATAAACTAGATGATCAGAAAACAAGAATTTAGAACTCAATATTAAGCCTTATATGAACATTTTTTAGTCTCGGGGTACATAATTTCAAATTTATAAAAAACATAATTAGTTGATGAATTAGACTTAAGTCAATTGCGAATAAATTAGTCACCTATGGATAGATTAGTTGTACGCAAAACTAGAATTTAGAGGTCATTAAATACGTTGATATTAACATTTTCATTGTTGGGGTACATCATTTCAAATTAAAAAAATATATAATTTGTTGACGAATAAGACTTCAGACAATTGCAAATACATTGAGCACCTATGGATAGATAAGTTGTACCCAATATTAGAATTTAGAACTCAATTATTACGTTAATATTAACATTTTTCATTAATGGGGTACATCATTTCAAATTAAAAGAAAACATAATTTGTTGACGAATAAGACTTCAGAAAATTGCAAATACATTTATCCACTATACATAAATTAGATGATCAGAAAACTAGAATTTATAAGTCATTAATTACGTTGATATTAACATTTTCATTGTTGGGGTATATCATTTCAAATTAAAAAAATATATAATTTGTTGACGACTAAGACTTCAGACAATTGCAAATACATTGAGCACCTATGGATAGATTAGTTGAACCCAAAACTAGAATTTAGAACTCAATTATTACGTTTATATTAACATTTTCATTAATGGGGTAAATCATTTTAAATTAAAAAAAAACATAATTTGTTGACGAAAAAGACTTCAGAAAATTGCAAATACATTTATCCACTATACATAAACTAGATGATGAGAAAACTAGAATTTAGAACATAATATTAACGCTTATATGAACATTTTTTAGTCTTGGGGTACATAATTTCAAATTTATAAAAAACATAATTAGTTGATGAAGTAGACTTAAGTCAATTGCGAATAAATTAGTCACCTATGGATAGATTAGTTGTACGCAAAACTAGAATTTAGAGGTCATTAATTACGTTGATATTAACATTTTCAATGTTGGGGTACATCATTTCAAATTAAAAAAATATATAATTTGTTGACGAATAAGACTTCAGACAATTGCAAATACATTTATCCACTATACATAAACTAGATGATCAGAAAACTAGAATTTAGAACTTAATATTAACGCTTATATGAACATTTTTTAGTCTTGGGGTACATAATTTCACATTTATAAAAAACATAATTAGTTGATGAATAAGACTTCAGACAGTTGCAGATACATTTTTCAACTATAGATAAACTAATTGATCTGAACACTAGAATTTAGAAGTCATTAATTACGTAAATATTAACAATTTCATTGTTGAGGTACATATTTCAAATTAAAAAAAAAACATAATATGTTAATGAATAAGACTTCAGACAATTGCAAATACATTGAGAACCTAAAGATAGATTAGTTGAACCCAAAACTAGGTTTAAGAACTCAATTATTACGTTTAAATTAACATTTTTCATTAATGGGGTACATCATTTCAAATTAAAAAAAAAACATAATTTGTTGACGAATAAGACTTCAGACAATTGCAAATACATTTATCCACGATACATAAACTAGATGATCAGAAAACTAGAATTTAGAACTCAATATTAACGCTAATATGAACATTTTTTGGTCTTGGGGTACATCATTTCAAATTAATAAAATACATTATATGTAGATGAAAAAGACTTCAGACAATTGCAAATACATTGAGTACCTATAAATAGATTATATGAACCCAAAACTAGAATTTAGAAATCAATAATTACGTTAATATTAACGTTATTCATTGTTGGGGTACATCATTTCAAATTAAAAAAAAATATAATTTATTGACGAATAAGACTTCAGACAGTTGCAGATACATTTTTCAACTATAGATAAACTAGTTGATCTGCAAACTAGAATTTAAAACTCAAATATAAGGCTTATATTAACATTTTTCATTATTGTGGTAAATCATTTTAAATTAAAAAAAAACATAATTTGTTGAAGAATAGTACTTCAGAAAATTGCAAATACATTTATCCACTATACATAAACTAGATGATCAGAAAACTAGAATTTAGAACATAATATTAACGCTTATATGAACATTTTTTAGTCTTGGGGTACATAATTTCAAATTTATAAAAAACATAATTAGTTGATGAAGTAGACCTAAGTCAATTGCGAATAAATTAGTCACCTATAGATAGATTAGTTGTACGCAAAACTAGAATTAAGAAGTCATTAAATACGTTGATATTAACATTTTCATTGTTGGGGTACATCATTTTAAATTAAAAAAAAACATAATATGTTGACGAATAAGACTTCAGACAGTTGCAGATACATTTTTCAACTATAGATAAACTAGATGATCTGAACACTAGAATTTAGAGGTCATTAATTACGTTGATATTAACATTTTCATTGTTGGGGTACATCATTTCAAATTAAAAAAAATATATAATTTGTTGACGAATAAGACTTCAGACAATTGCAAATACTTTGAGCACCTATATATAGATTAGATGAACCCAAAACTAGAATTTAGAAATCAATAATTACGTTTATATTAACGTTATTCATTGTCGGGGTACATAATTTCAAATTTATAAAAAACATAATTAGTTGATGAATTAGACTTAAGTCAATTGCGAATAAATTAGTCACCTATAGATAGATTAGTTGTACGCAAAACTAGAATTAAGAAGTCATTAAATACGTTGATATTAACATTTTCATTGTTGGGGTACATCATTTCAAATTAAAAAAAAACATAATATGTTGACGAATAAGACTTCAGACAGTTGCAGATACATTTTTCAACTGTGGATAAACTAGATGATCTGAACACTAGAATTTAGAACATAATATTAACGCTTATATGAACATTTTTTAGTCTTGGGGTACATAATTTCAAATTTATAAAAAACATAATTAGTTGATGAAGTAGACTTAAGTCAATTGCGAATAAATTAGTCACCTATGGATAGATTAGTTGTACGCAAAACTAGAATTTAGAGGTCATTAATTACGTTGATATTAACATTTTCATTGTTGGGATACATCATTTCAAATTAAAAAAAAAACATAATTTGTTGACGAATAAGACTTCAGACAATTGCAAATACATTGAGCACCTATGGATAGATTAGTTGTACCCAATATTAGAATTTAGAACTCAATTATTACGTTAATATTAACATTTTTCATTAATGGGGTACATCATTTCAAATTAAAAGAAAACATAATTTGTTGACGAATAAGACTTCAGAAAATTGCAAATACATTTATCCACTATACATAAATTAGATGATCAGAAAACTAGAATTTATAAGTCATTAATTACGTTGATATTAACATTTTCATTGTTGGGGTATATCATTTCAAATTAAAAAATATATAATTTGTTGACGACTAAGACTTCAGACAATTGCAAATACATTGAGCACCTATGGATAGATTAGTTGAACCCAAAACTAGAATTTAGAACTCAATTATTACGTTTATATTAACATTTTCATTAATGGGGTAAATCATTTTAAATTAAAAAAAAACATAATTTGTTGACGAAAAAGACTTCAGAAAATTGCAAATACATTTATCCACTATACATAAACTAGATGATGAGAAAACTAGAATTTAGAACATAATATTAACGCTTATATGAACATTTTTTAGTCTTGGGGTACATAATTTCAAATTTATAAAAAACATAATTAGTTGATGAAGTAGACTTAAGTCAATTGCGAATAAATTAGTCACCTATGGATAGATTAGTTGTACGCAAAACTAGAATTTAGAGGTCATTAATTACGTTGATATTAACATTTTCATTGTTGGGGTACATCATTTCAAATTAAAAAAATATATAATTTGTTGACGAATAAGACTTCAGACAATTGCAAATACATTTATCCACTATACATAAACTAGATGATCAGAAAACTAGAATTTAGAACTTAATATTAACGCTTATATGAACATTTTTTAGTCTTGGGGTACATAATTTCACATTTATAAAAAACATAATTAGTTGATGAATAAGACTTCAGACAGTTGCAGATACATTTTTCAACTATAGATAAACTAATTGATCTGAACACTAGAATTTAGAAGTCATTAATTACGTAAATATTAACAATTTCATTGTTGAGGTACATATTTCAAATTAAAAAAAAAACATAATATGTTAATGAATAAGACTTCAGACAATTGCAAATACATTGAGAACCTAAAGATAGATTAGTTGAACCCAAAACTAGGTTTAAGAACTCAATTATTACGTTTAAATTAACATTTTTCATTAATGGGGTACATCATTTCAAATTAAAAAAAAAACATAATTTGTTGACGAATAAGACTTCAGACAATTGCAAATACATTTATCCACGATACATAAACTAGATGATCAGAAAACTAGAATTTAGAACTCAATATTAACGCTAATATGAACATTTTTTGGTCTTGGGGTACATCATTTCAAATTAATAAAATACATTATATGTAGATGAAAAAGACTTCAGACAATTGCAAATACATTGAGTACCTATAAATAGATTATATGAACCCAAAACTAGAATTTAGAAATCAATAATTACGTTAATATTAACGTTATTCATTGTTGGGGTACATCATTTCAAATTAAAAAAAAATATAATTTATTGACGAATAAGACTTCAGACAGTTGCAGATACATTTTTCAACTATAGATAAACTAGTTGATCTGCAAACTAGAATTTAAAACTCAAATATAAGGCTTATATTAACATTTTTCATTATTGTGGTAAATCATTTTAAATTAAAAAAAAACATAATTTGTTGAAGAATAGTACTTCAGAAAATTGCAAATACATTTATCCACTATACATAAACTAGATGATCAGAAAACTAGAATTTAGAACATAATATTAACGCTTATATGAACATTTTTTAGTCTTGGGGTACATAATTTCAAATTTATAAAAAACATAATTAGTTGATGAAGTAGACCTAAGTCAATTGCGAATAAATTAGTCACCTATAGATAGATTAGTTGTACGCAAAACTAGAATTAAGAAGTCATTAAATACGTTGATATTAACATTTTCATTGTTGGGGTACATCATTTTAAATTAAAAAAAAACATAATATGTTGACGAATAAGACTTCAGACAGTTGCAGATACATTTTTCAACTATAGATAAACTAGATGATCTGAACACTAGAATTTAGAGGTCATTAATTACGTTGATATTAACATTTTCATTGTTGGGGTACATCATTTCAAATTAAAAAAAATATATAATTTGTTGACGAATAAGACTTCAGACAATTGCAAATACATTGAGCACCTATATATAGATTAGATGAACCCAAAACTAGAATTTAGAAATCAATAATTACGTTTATATTAACGTTATTCATTGTCGGGGTACATAATTTCAAATTTATAAAAAACATAATTAGTTGATGAAGTAGACTTAAGTCAATTGCGAATAAATTAGTCACCTATGGATAGATTAGTTGTACGCAAAACTAGAATTTAGAGGTCATTAATTACGTTGATATTAACATTTTCATTGTTGGGATACATCATTTCAAATTAAAAAAAAAACATAATTTGTTGACGAATAAGACTTCAGACAATTGCAAATACATTGAGCACCTATGGATAGATTAGTTGTACCCAATATTAGAATTTAGAACTCAATTATTACGTTAATATTAACATTTTTCATTAATGGGGTACATCATTTCAAATTAAAAAAAAACATAATTTGTTGACGAATCAGACTTCAGAAAATTGCAAATACATTTATCCACTATACATAAATTAGATGATCAGAAAACTATAATTTAGAACTCAATATTAAGCCTTATATGAACATTTTTTAGTCTCGGGGTACATAATTTCAAATTTATAAAAAACATAATTAGTTGATGAATAAGACTTTAGTCAATTGCAAATACATTAGTCACCTATAGATAGATTAGTTAAACCCAAAACTAGATTTTAGAACTCAATTATTACGTTTATATTAACATTTTTCATTAATGGGGTACATCATTTCAAATTAAAAAAAAAACATAATTTGTTGACGAATAACACTTCAGACAATTGCAAATACATTTTTCAACTATAGATAAACTAGATGATCTGAACACTAGAATTTAGAACATAATATTAACGCTTATATGAACATTTTTTAGTCTTGGGGTACATAATTTCAAATTTATAAAAAACATAATTAGTTGATGAAGTAGACTTAAGTCAATTGCGAATAAATTAGTCACCTATGGATAGATTAGTTGTACGCAAAACTAGAATTTAGAGGTCATTAATTACGTTGATATTAACATTTTCATTGTTGGGATACATCATTTCAAATTTATAAAAAACATAATTAGTTGATGAATAAGACTTTAGTCAATTGCAAATACATTAGTCACCTATAGATAGATTAGTTAAACCCAAAACTAGATTTTAGAACTCAATTATTACGTTTATATTAACATTTTTCATTAATGGGGTACATCATTTCAAATTAAAAAAAAAACATAATTTGTTGACGAATAACACTTCAGACAATTGCAAATACATTTATCCACTATACATAAACTAGATGATCAGAAAACTAGAATTTAGAACTTAATATTAACGCTTATATGAACATTTTTTAGTCTTGGGGTACATAATTTCAAATTTATAAAAAACATAATTAGTTGATGAATAAGACTTCAGACAGTTGCAGATACATTTTTCAACTATAGATAAACTAGTTGATCTGAATACTAGAATTTAGAAGTCATTAATTAAGTTGATATTAACAATTTCATTGTTGAGGTACATCATTTCAAATTAAAAAAAAAAATAATATGTTAATGAATAAGACTTCAGACAATTGCAAATACATTGAGAACCTATAAATAGATTAGATGAACCCAAAACTAGAATTTAGAAATCAATAATTACGTTAATATTAACGTTATTCATTGTTGGGGTACATAATTTCAAATTTATAAAAAACATAATTAGTTGATGAATTAGACTTAAGTCAATTGCGAATAAATTAGTCACCTATAGATAGATAAGTTGTACGCAAAACTAGAATTAAGAAGTCAATAAATACGTTGATATTAACATTTTCATTGTTCGGGTACATCATTTCAAATTAAAAAAAAAACATAATATGTTGACGAATAAGACTTCAGACAGTTGCAGATACATTTATCCACTATACATAAACTAGATGATCAGAAAACAAGAATTTAGAACTCAATATTAAGCCTTATATGAACATTTTTTAGTCTCGGGGTACATAATTTCAAATTTATAAAAAACATAATTAGTTGATGAATTAGACTTAAGTCAATTGCGAATAAATTAGTCACCTATGGATAGATTAGTTGTACGCAAAACTAGAATTTAGAGGTCATTAATTACGTTGATATTAACATTTTCATTGTTGGGGTACATCATTTCAAATTAAAAAAATATATAATTTGTTGACGAATAAGACTTCAGACAATTGCAAATACATTGAGCACCTATGGATAGATAAGTTGTACCCAATATTAGAATTTAGAACTCAATTATTACGTTAATATTAACATTTTTCATTAATGGGGTACATCATTTCAAATTAAAAGAAAACATAATTTGTTGACGAATAAGACTTCAGACAATTGCAAATACATTGAGCACCTATGGATAGATTAGTTGAACCCAAAACTAGAATTTAGAACTCAATTATTACGTTTATATTAACATTTTCATTAATGGGGTAAATCATTTTAAATTAAAAAAAAACATAATTTGTTGACGAAAAAGACTTCAGAAAATTGCAAATACATTTATCCACTATACATAAACTAGATGATGAGAAAACTAGAATTTAGAACATAATATTAACGCTTATATGAACATTTTTTAGTCTTGGGGTACATAATTTCAAATTTATAAAAAACATAATTAGTTGATGAAGTAGACTTAAGTCAATTGCGAATAAATTAGTCACCTATGGATAGATTAGTTGTACGCAAAACTAGAATTTAGAGGTCATTAATTACGTTGATATTAACATTTTCATTGTTGGGGTACATCATTTCAAATTAAAAAAATATATAATTTGTTGACGAATAAGACTTCAGACAATTGCAAATACATTTATCCACTATACATAAACTAGATGATCAGAAAACTAGAATTTAGAACTTAATATTAACGCTTATATGAACATTTTTTAGTCTTGGGGTACATAATTTCAAATTTATAAAAAACATAATTAGTTGATGAATAAGACTTAAGTCAATTGCGAATAAATTAGTCACCTATGGATAGATTAGTTGTACGCAAAACTAGAATTTATAAGTCAATAATTACGTTAATATTAACGTTATTCATTGTTGGGGTACATCATTTCAAATTAAAAAAAAATATAATTTATTGACGAATAAGACTTCAGACAGTTGCAGATACATTTTTCAACTATAGATAAACTAGTTGATCTGCAAACTAGAATTTAAAACTCAAATATAAGGCTTATATTAACATTTTTCATTATTGTGGTAAATCATTTTAAATTAAAAAAAAACATAATTTGTTGAAGAATAGTACTTCAGAAAATTGCAAATACATTTATCCACTATACATAAACTAGATGATCAGAAAACTAGAATTTAGAACATATTATTAACGCTTATATGAACATTTTTTAGTCTTGGGGTACATAATTTCAAATTTATAAAAAACATAATTAGTTGATGAAGTAGACCTAAGTCAATTGCGAATAAATTAGTCACCTATAGATAGATTAGTTGTACGCAAAACTAGAATTAAGAAGTCATTAAATACGTTGATATTAACATTTTCATTGTTGGGGTACATCATTTTAAATTAAAAAAAAACATAATATGTTGACGAATAAGACTTCAGACAGTTGCAGATACATTTTTCAACTATAGATAAACTAGATGATCTGAACACTAGAATTTAGAGGTCATTAATTACGTTGATATTAACATTTTCATTGTTGGGGTACATCATTTCAAATTAAAAAAAATATATAATTTGTTGACGAATAAGACTTCAGACAATTGCAAATACATTGAGCACCTATGGATAGATTAGTTGAATCCAAAACTAGAATTTAGAACTCAATTATTACGTTTATATTAACATTTTTCATTAATGGGGTACATCATTTCAAATTAAAAAAAAACATAATTTGTTGACGAATAAGACTTCAGAAAATTGCAAATACATTTATCCACTATACATAAATTAGATGATCAGAAAACTAGAATTTAGAACTCAATATTAAGCCTTATATGAACATTTTTTAGTCTCGGGGTACATAATTTCAAATTTATAAAAAACATAATTAGTTGATGAATAAGACTTTAATCAATTGCAAATACATTAGTCACCTATAGATAGATTAGTTAAACCCAAAACTAGATTTTAGAACTCAATTATTACGTTGATATTAACATTTTCATTGTTGGGGTACATCATTTCAAATTAAAAAAATACATTATTTGTTGATGAAAAAGACTTCAGACAATTGCAAATACATTGAGCACCTATATATAGATTAGATGAACCCAAAACTAGAATTTAGAAATCAATAATTACGTTTATATTAACGTTATTCATTGTCGGGGTACATAATTTCAAATTTATAAAAAACATAATTAGTTGATGAATTAGACTTAAGTCAATTGCGAATAAATTAGTCACCTATAGATAGATTAGTTGTACGCAAAACTAGAATTAAGAAGTCATTAAATACGTTGATATTAACATTTTCATTGTTGGGGTACATCATTTCAAATTAAAAAAAAACATAATATGTTGACGAATAAGACTTCAGACAGTTGCAGATACATTTTTCAACTGTGGATAAACTAGATGATCTGAACACTAGAATTTAGAACATAATATTAACGCTTATATGAACATTTTTTAGTCTTGGGGTACATAATTTCCAATTTATAAAAAACATAATTAGTTGATGAAGTAGACTTAAGTCAATTGCGAATAAATTAGTCACCTATGGATAGATTAGTTGTACGCAAAACTAGAATTTAGAGGTCATTAATTACGTTGATATTAACATTTTCATTGTTGGGATACATCATTTCAAATTAAAAAAAAAACATAATTTGTTGACGAATAAGACTTCAGACAATTGCAAATACATTGAGCACCTATGGATAGATTAGTTGTACCCAATATTAGAATTTAGAACTCAATTATTACGTTAATATTAACATTTTTCATTAATGGGGTACATCATTTCAAATTAAAAAAAAACATAATTTGTTGACGAATCAGACTTCAGAAAATTGCAAATACATTTATCCACTATACATAAATTAGATGATCAGAAAACTAGAATTTAGAAGTCATTAATTAAGTTGATATTAACAATTTCATTGTTGAGGTACATCATTTCAAATTAAAAAAAAACATAATATGTTAATGAATAAGACTTCAGACAATTGCAAATACATTGAGAACCTATAAATAGATTAGATGAACCCAAAACTAGAATTTAGAAATCAATAATTACGTTAATATTAACGTTATTCATTGTTGGGGTACATAATTTCAAATTTATAAAAAACATAATTAGTTGATGAATTAGACTTAAGTCAATTGCGAATAAATTAGTCACCTATAGATAGATAAGTTGTACGCAAAACTAGAATTAAGAAGTCAATAAATACGTTGATATTAACATTTTCATTGTTCGGGTACATCATTTCAAATTAAAAAAAAAACATAATATGTTGACGAATAAGACTTCAGACAGTTGCAGATACATTTTTCAACTACAGATAAACTAGTTGATCTGCGAACTAGAATTTAAAACTCAAATATAAGGCTTATATTAACATTTTTCATTATTGGGGTAAATCATTTTAAATTAAAAAAAAACATAATTTGTTGACGAAAAAGACTTCAGAAAATTGCAAATAAATTAGTCACCTATGGATAGATTAGGTGTACGCAAAACTAGAATTTAGAGGTCATTAATTACGTTGATATTAACATTTTCATTGTTGGGGTACATCATTTCAAATTAAAAAAATATATAATTTGTTGACGAATAAGACTTCAGAAAATTGCAAATACATTTATCCACTATACATAAATTAGATGATCAGAAAACTAGAATTTATAAGTCATTAATTACGTTGATATTAACATTTTCATTGTTGGGGTACATCATTTCAAATTAAAAAAATATATAATTTGTTGACGACTAAGACTTCAGACAATTGCAAATACATTGAGCACCTATGGATAGATTAGTTGAACCCAAAACTAGAATTTAGAACTCAATTATTACGTTTATATTAACATTTTCATTGTTGGGGTAAATCATTTTAAATTAAAAAAAAACATAATTAGTTGATGAATAAGACTTCAGACAGTTGCAGATACATTTATCCACTATACATAAACTACATGATCAGAAAACTAGAATTTAGAACTTAATATTAACGCTTATATGAACATTTTTTAGTCTTGGGGTACATAATTTCAAATTTATAAAAAACATAATTAGTTGATGAATAAGACTTCAGACAGTTGCAGATACATTTTTCAACTATAGATAAACTAATTGAACTGAACACTAGAATTTAGAAGTCATTAATTACGTTAATATTAACAATTTCATTGTTGAGGTACATATTTCAAATTAAAAAAAAAACATAATATGTTAATGAATAAGACTTCAGACAATTGCAAATACATTGAGAACCTAAAGATAGATTAGTTGAACCCAAAACTAGGTTTAAGAACTCAATTATTACGTTTAAATTAACATTTTTTATTAATGGGGTACATCATTTCAAATTAAAAAAAAAACATAATTTGTTGACGAATAAGACTTCAGACAATTGCAAATACATTTATCCACTATACATAAACTAGATGATGAGAAAACTAGAATTTAGAACATAATATTAACGCTTATATGAACATTTTTTAGTCTTGGGGTACATAATTTCAAATTTATAAAAAACATAATTAGTTGATGAAGTAGACTTAAGTCAATTGCGAATAAATTAGTCACCTATGGATAGATTAGTTGTACGCAAAACTAGAATTTAGAGGTCATTAATTACGTTGATATTAACATTTTTCATTAATGGGGTACATCATTTCAAATTAAAAAAAAAACATAATTTGTTGACGAATAACACTTCAGACAATTGCAAATACATTTATCCACTATACATAAACTAGATGATCAGAAAACTAGAATTTAGAACTTAATATTAACGCTTATATGAACATTTTTTGGTCTTGGGGTATATCATTTCAAATTAAAAAAATACATTATATGTAGATGAAAAAGACTTCAGACAATTGCAAATACATTGAGCACCTATAAATAGATTAGATGAACCCAAAACTAGAATTTAGAAATCAATAATTACGTTAATATTAACGTTATTCATTGTTGGGGTACATAATTTCAAATTTATAAAAAACATAATTAGTTGATGAATTACACTTAAGTCAATTGCGAATAAATTAGTCACCTATAGATAGATTAGTTGTACGCAAAACTAGAATTAAGAAGTCAATAAATACGTTGATATTAACATTTTCATTGTTCGGGTACATCATTCCAAATTAAAAAAAAAACATAATATGTTGACGAATAAGACTTCAGACAGTTGCAGATACATTTTTCAACTACAGATAAACTAGTTGATCTGCGAACTAGAATTTAAAACTCAAATATAAGGCTTATATTAACATTTTTCATTATTGGGGTAAATCATTTTAAATTAAAAAAAAACATAATTTGTTGACGAAAAAGACTTCAGAAAATTGCAAATACATTTATCCACTATACATAAACTAGATGATGAGAAAACTAGAATTTAGAACATAATATTAACGCTTATATGAACATTTTTTAGTCTTGGGGTACATAATTTCAAATTTATAAAAAACATAATTAGTTGATGAAGTAGACTTAAGTCAATTGCGAATAAATTAGTCACCTATGGATAGATTAGTTGTACGCAAAACTAGAATTTAGAGGTCATTAAATACGTTGATATTAACATTTTCATTGTTGGGATACATCATTTCAAATTAAAAAAAAAACATAATTTGTTGACGAATAAGACTTCAGACAATTGCAAATACATTGAGCACCTATGGATAGATTAGTTGTACCCAATATTAGAATTTAGAACTCAATTATTACGTTAATATTAACATTTTTCATTAATGGGGTACATCATTTCAAATTAAAAAAAAACATAATTTGTTGACGAATCAGACTTCAGAAAATTGCAAATACATTTATCCACTATACATAAATTAGATGATCAGAAAACTATAATTTAGAACTCAATATTAAGCCTTATATGAACATTTTTTAGTCTCGGGGTACATAATTTCAAATTTATAAAAAACATAATTAGTTGATGAATAAGACTTTAGTCAATTGCAAATACATTAGTCACCTATAGATAGATTAGTTAAACCCAAAACTAGATTTTAGAACTCAATTATTACGTTTATATTAACATTTTCATTGTTGGGGTACATCATTTCAAATTAAAAAAATACATTATTTGTTGATGAAAAAGACTTCAGACAATTGCAAATACATTGAGCACCTATATATAGATTAGATGAACCCAAAACTAGAATTTAGAAATCAATAATTACGTTTATATTAACGTTATTCATTGTCGGGGTACATAATTTCAAATTTATAAAAAACATAATTAGTTGATGAATTAGACTTAAGTCAATTGCGAATAAATTAGTCACCTATAGATAGATTAGTTGTACGCAAAACTAGAATTAAGAAGTCATTAAATACGTTGATATTAACATTTTCATTGTTGGGGTACATCATTTCAAATTAAAAAAAAACATAATATGTTGACGAATAAGACTTCAGACAGTTGCAGATACATTTTTCAACTGTGGATAAACTAGATGATCTGAACACTAGAATTTAGAACATAATATTAACGCTTATATGAACATTTTTTAGTCTTGGGGTACATAATTTCCAATTTATAAAAAACATAATTAGTTGATGAAGTAGACTTAAGTCAATTGCGAATAAATTAGTCACCTATGGATAGATTAGTTGTACGCAAAACTAGAATTTAGAGGTCATTAATTACGTTGATATTAACATTTTCATTGTTGGGATACATCATTTCAAATTAAAAAAAAAACATAATTTGTTGACGAATAAGACTTCAGACAATTGCAAATACATTGAGCACCTATGGATAGATTAGTTGTACCCAATATTAGAATTTAGAACTCAATTATTACGTTAATATTAACATTTTTCATTAATGGGGTACATCATTTCAAATTAAAAAAAAACATAATTTGTTGACGAATCAGACTTCAGAAAATTGCAAATACATTTATCCACTATACATAAATTAGATGATCAGAAAACTAGAATTTAGAAGTCATTAATTAAGTTGATATTAACAATTTCATTGTTGAGGTACATCATTTCAAATTAAAAAAAAACATAATATGTTAATGAATAAGACTTCAGACAATTGCAAATACATTGAGAACCTATAAATAGATTAGATGAACCCAAAACTAGAATTTAGAAATCAATAATTACGTTAATATTAACGTTATTCATTGTTGGGGTACATAATTTCAAATTTATAAAAAACATAATTAGTTGATGAATTAGACTTAAGTCAATTGCGAATAAATTAGTCACCTATAGATAGATAAGTTGTACGCAAAACTAGAATTAAGAAGTCAATAAATACGTTGATATTAACATTTTCATTGTTCGGGTACATCATTTCAAATTAAAAAAAAAACATAATATGTTGACGAATAAGACTTCAGACAGTTGCAGATACATTTTTCAACTACAGATAAACTAGTTGATCTGCGAACTAGAATTTAAAACTCAAATATAAGGCTTATATTAACATTTTTCATTATTGGGGTAAATCATTTTAAATTAAAAAAAAACATAATTTGTTGACGAAAAAGACTTCAGAAAATTGCAAATAAATTAGTCACCTATGGATAGATTAGGTGTACGCAAAACTAGAATTTAGAGGTCATTAATTACGTTGATATTAACATTTTCATTGTTGGGGTACATCATTTCAAATTAAAAAAATATATAATTTGTTGACGAATAAGACTTCAGAAAATTGCAAATACATTTATCCACTATACATAAATTAGATGATCAGAAAACTAGAATTTATAAGTCATTAATTACGTTGATATTAACATTTTCATTGTTGGGGTACATCATTTCAAATTAAAAAAATATATAATTTGTTGACGACTAAGACTTCAGACAATTGCAAATACATTGAGCACCTATGGATAGATTAGTTGAACCCAAAACTAGAATTTAGAACTCATTAATTACGTTAATATTAACAATTTCATTGTTGAGGTACATATTTCAAATTAAAAAAAAAACATAATATGTTAATGAATAAGACTTCAGACAATTGCAAATACATTGAGAACCTAAAGATAGATTAGTTGAACCCAAAACTAGGTTTAAGAACTCAATTATTACGTTTAAATTAACATTTTTTATTAATGGGGTTCATCATTTCAAATTAAAAAAAAAACATAATTTGTTGACGAATAAGACTTCAGACAATTGCAAATACATTTATCCACTATACATAAACTAGATGATGAGAAAACTAGAATTTAGAACATAATATTAACGCTTATATGAACATTTTTTAGTCTTGGGGTACATAATTTCAAATTTATAAAAAACATAATTAGTTGATGAAGTAGACTTAAGTCAATTGCGAATAAATTAGTCACCTATGGATAGATTAGTTGTACGCAAAACTAGAATTTAGAGGTCATTAATTACGTTGATATTAACATTTTTCATTAATGGGGTACATCATTTCAAATTAAAAAAAAAACATAATTTGTTGACGAATAACACTTCAGACAATTGCAAATACATTTATCCACTATACATAAACTAGATGATCAGAAAACTAGAATTTAGAACTTAATATTAACGCTTATATGAACATTTTTTGGTCTTGGGGTATATCATTTCAAATTAAAAAAATACATTATATGTAGATGAAAAAGACTTCAGACAATTGCAAATACATTGAGCACCTATAAATAGATTAGATGAACCCAAAACTAGAATTTAGAAATCAATAATTACGTTAATATTAACGTTATTCATTGTTGGGGTACATAATTTCAAATTTATAAAAAACATAATTAGTTGATGAATTAGACTTAAGTCAATTGCGAATAAATTAGTCACCTATAGATAGATTAGTTGTACGCAAAACTAGAATTAAGAAGTCAATAAATACGTTGATATTAACATTTTCATTGTTGGGGTACATCATTTCAAATTAAAAAAATATATAATTTGTTGACGAATAAGACTTCAGACAATTGCAAATACATTGAGCACCTATGGATAGATAAGTTGTACCCAATATTAGAATTTAGAACTCAATTATTACGTTAATATTAACATTTTTCATTAATGGGGTACATCATTTCAAATTAAAAAAAAACATAATTTGTTGACGAATCAGACTTCAGAAAATTGCAAATACATTTATCCACTATACATAAATTAGATGATCAGAAAACTAGAATTTAGAAGTCATTAATTAAGTTGATATTAACAATTTCATTGTTGAGGTACATCATTTCAAATTAAAAAAAAACATAATATGTTAATGAATAAGACTTCAGACAATTGCAAATACATTGAGAACCTATAAATAGATTAGATGAACCCAAAACTAGAATTTAGAAATCAATAATTACGTTAATATTAACGTTATTCATTGTTGGGGTACATAATTTCAAATTTATAAAAAACATAATTAGTTGATGAATTAGACTTAAGTCAATTGCGAATAAATTAGTCACCTATAGATAGATAAGTTGTATGCAAAACTAGAATTAAGAAGTCAATAAATACGTTGATATTAACATTTTCATTGTTCGGGTACATCATTTCAAATTAAAAAAAAAACATAATATGTTGACGAATAAGACTTCAGACAGTTGCAGATACATTTTTCAACTACAGATAAACTAGTTGATCTGCGAACTAGAATTTAAAACTCAAATATAAGGCTTATATTAACATTTTTCATTATTGGGGTAAATCATTTTAAATTAAAAAAAAACATAATTTGTTGACGAAAAAGACTTCAGAAAATTGCAAATAAATTAGTCACCTATGGATAGATTAGGTGTACGCAAAACTAGAATTTAGAGGTCATTAATTACGTTGATATTAACATTTTCATTGTTGGGGTACATCATTTCAAATTAAAAAAATATATAATTTGTTGACGAATAAGACTTCAGAAAATTGCAAATACATTTATCCACTATACATAAATTAGATGATCAGAAAACTAGAATTTATAAGTCATTAATTACGTTGATATTAACATTTTCATTGTTGGGGTACATCATTTCAAATTAAAAAAATATATAATTTGTTGACGACTAAGACTTCAGACAATTGCAAATACATTGAGCACCTATGGATAGATTAGTTGAACCCAAAACTAGAATTTAGAACTCAATTATTACGTTTATATTAACATTTTCATTGTTGGGGTAAATCATTTTAAATTAAAAAAAAACATAATTAGTTGATGAATAAGACTTCAGACAGTTGCAGATACATTTATCCACTATACATAAACTACATGATCAGAAAACTAGAATTTAGAACATAATATTAACGCTTATATGAACATTTTTTAGTCTTGGGGTACATAATTTCAAATTTATAAAAAACATAATTAGTTGATGAAGTAGACTTAAGTCAATTGCGAATAAATTAGTCACCTATGGATAGATTAGTTGTACGCAAAACTAGAATTTAGAGGTCATTAATTACGTTGATATTAACATTTTTCATTAATGGGGTACATCATTTCAAATTAAAAAAAAAACATAATTTGTTGACGAATAACACTTCAGACAATTGCAAATACATTTATCCACTATACATAAACTAGATGATCAGAAAACTAGAATTTAGAACTTAATATTAACGCTTATATGAACATTTTTTGGTCTTGGGGTATATCATTTCAAATTAAAAAAATACATTATATGTAGATGAAAAAGACTTCAGACAATTGCAAATACATTGAGCACCTATAAATAGATTAGATGAACCCAAAACTAGAATTTAGAAATCAATAATTACGTTAATATTAACGTTATTCATTGTTGGGGTACATAATTTCAAATTTATAAAAAACATAATTAGTTGATGAATTACACTTAAGTCAATTGCGAATAAATTAGTCACCTATAGATAGATTAGTTGTACGCAAAACTAGAATTAAGAAGTCAATAAATACGTTGATATTAACATTTTCATTGTTCGGGTACATCATTCCAAATTAAAAAAAAAACATAATATTTTGACGAATAAGACTTCAGACAGTTGCAGATACATTTTTCAACTACAGATAAACTAGTTGATCTGCGAACTAGAATTTAAAACTCAAATATAAGGCTTATATTAACATTTTTCATTATTGGGGTAAATCATTTTAAATTAAAAAAAAACATAATTTGTTGACGAAAAAGACTTCAGAAAATTGCAAATACATTTATCCACTATACATAAACTAGATGATGAGAAAACTAGAATTTAGAACATAATATTAACGCTTATATGAACATTTTTTAGTCTTGGGGTACATAATTTCAAATTTATAAAAAACATAATTAGTTGATGAAGTAGACTTAAGTCAATTGCGAATAAATTAGTCACCTATGGATAGATTAGTTGTACGCAAAACTAGAATTTAGAGGTCATTAAATACGTTGATATTAACATTTTGATTGTTGGGATACATCATTTCAAATTAAAAAAAAAACATAATTTGTTGACGAATAAGACTTCAGACAATTGCAAATACATTGAGCACCTATGGATAGATTAGTTGTACCCAATATTAGAATTTAGAACTCAATTATTACGTTAATATTAACATTTTTCATTAATGGGGTACATCATTTCAAATTAAAAAAAAACATAATTTGTTGACGAATCAGACTTCAGAAAATTGCAAATACATTTATCCACTATACATAAATTAGATGATCAGAAAACTATAATTTAGAACTCAATATTAAGCCTTATATGAACATTTTTTAGTCTCGGGGTACATAATTTCAAATTTATAAAAAACATAATTAGTTGATGAATAAGACTTTAGTCAATTGCAAATACATTAGTCACCTATAGATAGATTAGTTAAACCCAAAACTAGATTTTAGAACTCAATTATTACGTTTATATTAACATTTTCATTGTTGGGGTACATCATTTCAAATTAAAAAAATACATTATTTGTTGATGAAAAAGACTTCAGACAATTGCAAATACATTGAGCACCTATATATAGATTAGATGAACCCAAAACTAGAATTTAGAAATCAATAATTACGTTTATATTAACGTTATTCATTGTCGGGGTACATAATTTCAAATTTATAAAAAACATAATTAGTTGATGAATTAGACTTAAGTCAATTGCGAATAAATTAGTCACCTATAGATAGATTAGTTGTACGCAAAACTAGAATTAAGAAGTCATTAAATACGTTGATATTAACATTTTCATTGTTGGGGTACATCATTTCAAATTAAAAAAAAACATAATATGTTGACGAATAAGACTTCAGACAGTTGCAGATACATTTTTCAACTGTGGATAAACTAGATGATCTGAACACTAGAATTTAGAACATAATATTAACGCTTATATGAACATTTTTTAGTCTTGGGGTACATAATTTCCAATTTATAAAAAACATAATTAGTTGATGAAGTAGACTTAAGTCAATTGCGAATAAATTAGTCACCTATGGATAGATTAGTTGTACGCAAAACTAGAATTTAGAGGTCATTAATTACGTTGATATTAACATTTTCATTGTTGGGATACATCATTTCAAATTAAAAAAAAAACATAATTTGTTGACGAATAAGACTTCAGACAATTGCAAATACATTGAGCACCTATGGATAGATTAGTTGTACCCAATATTAGAATTTAGAACTCAATTATTACGTTAATATTAACATTTTTCATTAATGGGGTACATCATTTCAAATTAAAAAAAAACATAATTTGTTGACGAATCAGACTTCAGAAAATTGCAAATACATTTATCCACTATACATAAATTAGATGATCAGAAAACTAGAATTTAGAAGTCATTAATTAAGTTGATATTAACAATTTCATTGTTGAGGTACATCATTTCAAATTAAAAAAAAACATAATATGTTAATGAATAAGACTTCAGACAATTGCAAATACATTGAGAACCTATAAATAGATTAGATGAACCCAAAACTAGAATTTAGAAATCAATAATTACGTTAATATTAACGTTATTCATTGTTGGGGTACATAATTTCAAATTTATAAAAAACATAATTAGTTGATGAATTAGACTTAAGTCAATTGCGAATAAATTAGTCACCTATAGATAGATAAGTTGTACGCAAAACTAGAATTAAGAAGTCAATAAATACGTTGATATTAACATTTTCATTGTTCGGGTACATCATTTCAAATTAAAAAAAAAACATAATATGTTGACGAATAAGACTTCAGACAGTTGCAGATACATTTTTCAACTACAGATAAACTAGTTGATCTGCGAACTAGAATTTAAAACTCAAATATAAGGCTTATATTAACATTTTTCATTATTGGGGTAAATCATTTTAAATTAAAAAAAAACATAATTTGTTGACGAAAAAGACTTCAGAAAATTGCAAATAAATTAGTCACCTATGGATAGATTAGGTGTACGCAAAACTAGAATTTAGAGGTCATTAATTACGTTGATATTAACATTTTCATTGTTGGGGTACATCATTTCAAATTAAAAAAATATATAATTTGTTGACGAATAAGACTTCAGAAAATTGCAAATACATTTATCCACTATACATAAATTAGATGATCAGAAAACTAGAATTTATAAGTCATTAATTACGTTGATATTAACATTTTCATTGTTGGGGTACATCATTTCAAATTAAAAAAATATATAATTTGTTGACGACTAAGACTTCAGACAATTGCAAATACATTGAGCACCTATGGATAGATTAGTTGAACCCAAAACTAGAATTTAGAACTCATTAATTACGTTAATATTAACAATTTCATTGTTGAGGTACATATTTCAAATTAAAAAAAAAACATAATATGTTAATGAATAAGACTTCAGACAATTGCAAATACATTGAGAACCTAAAGATAGATTAGTTGAACCCAAAACTAGGTTTAAGAACTCAATTATTACGTTTAAATTAACATTTTTTATTAATGGGGTTCATCATTTCAAATTAAAAAAAAAACATAATTTGTTGACGAATAAGACTTCAGACAATTGCAAATACATTTATCCACTATACATAAACTAGATGATGAGAAAACTAGAATTTAGAACATAATATTAACGCTTATATGAACATTTTTTAGTCTTGGGGTACATAATTTCAAATTTATAAAAAACATAATTAGTTGATGAAGTAGACTTAAGTCAATTGCGAATAAATTAGTCACCTATGGATAGATTAGTTGTACGCAAAACTAGAATTTAGAGGTCATTAATTACGTTGATATTAACATTTTTCATTAATGGGGTACATCATTTCAAATTAAAAAAAAAACATAATTTGTTGACGAATAACACTTCAGACAATTGCAAATACATTTATCCACTATACATAAACTAGATGATCAGAAAACTAGAATTTAGAACTTAATATTAACGCTTATATGAACATTTTTTGGTCTTGGGGTATATCATTTCAAATTAAAAAAATACATTATATGTAGATGAAAAAGACTTCAGACAATTGCAAATACATTGAGCACCTATAAATAGATTAGATGAACCCAAAACTAGAATTTAGAAATCAATAATTACGTTAATATTAACGTTATTCATTGTTGGGGTACATAATTTCAAATTTATAAAAAACATAATTAGTTGATGAATTAGACTTAAGTCAATTGCGAATAAATTAGTCACCTATAGATAGATTAGTTGTACGCAAAACTAGAATTAAGAAGTCAATAAATACGTTGATATTAACATTTTCATTGTTGGGGTACATCATTTCAAATTAAAAAAATATATAATTTGTTGACGAATAAGACTTCAGACAATTGCAAATACATTGAGCACCTATGGATAGATAAGTTGTACCCAATATTAGAATTTAGAACTCAATTATTACGTTAATATTAACATTTTTCATTAATGGGGTACATCATTTCAAATTAAAAGAAAACATAATTTGTTGACGAATAAGACTTCAGACAATTGCAAATACATTGAGCACCTATGGATAGATTAGTTGAACCCAAAACTAGAATTTAGAACTCAATTATTACGTTTATATTAACATTTTCATTAATGGGGTAAATCATTTTAAATTAAAAAAAAACATAATTTGTTGACGAAAAAGACTTCAGAAAATTGCAAATACATTTATCCACTATACATAAACTAGATGATGAGAAAACTAGAATTTAGAACATAATATTAACGCTTATATGAACATTTTTTAGTCTTGGGGTACATAATTTCAAATTTATAAAAAACATAATTAGTTGATGAAGTAGACTTAAGTCAATTGCGAATAAATTAGTCACCTATGGATAGATTAGTTGTACGCAAAACTAGAATTTAGAGGTCATTAATTACGTTGATATTAACATTTTCATTGTTGGGGTACATCATTTCAAATTAAAAAAATATATAATTTGTTGACGAATAAGACTTCAGACAATTGCAAATACATTTATCCACTATACATAAACTAGATGATCAGAAAACTAGAATTTAGAACTTAATATTAACGCTTATATGAACATTTTTTAGTCTTGGGGTACATAATTTCAAATTTATAAAAAACATAATTAGTTGATGAATAAGACTTAAGTCAATTGCGAATAAATTAGTCACCTATGGATAGATTAGTTGTACGCAAAACTAGAATTTATAAGTCAATAATTACGTTAATATTAACGTTATTCATTGTTGGGGTACATCATTTCAAATTAAAAAAAAATATAATTTATTGACGAATAAGACTTCAGACAGTTGCAGATACATTTTTCAACTATAGATAAACTAGTTGATCTGCAAACTAGAATTTAAAACTCAAATATAAGGCTTATATTAACATTTTTCATTATTGTGGTAAATCATTTTAAATTAAAAAAAAACATAATTTGTTGAAGAATAGTACTTCAGAAAATTGCAAATACATTTATCCACTATACATAAACTAGATGATCAGAAAACTAGAATTTAGAACATATTATTAACGCTTATATGAACATTTTTTAGTCTTGGGGTACATAATTTCAAATTTATAAAAAACATAATTAGTTGATGAAGTAGACCTAAGTCAATTGCGAATAAATTAGTCACCTATAGATAGATTAGTTGTACGCAAATCTAGAATTAAGAAGTCATTAAATACGTTGATATTAACATTTTCATTGTTGGGGTACATCATTTTAAATTAAAAAAAAACATAATATGTTGACGAATAAGACTTCAGACAGTTGCAGATACATTTTTCAACTATAGATAAACTAGATGATCTGAACACTAGAATTTAGAGGTCATTAATTACGTTGATATTAACATTTTCATTGTTGGGGTACATCATTTCAAATTAAAAAAAATATATAATTTGTTGACGAATAAGACTTCAGACAATTGCAAATACATTGAGCACCTATGGATAGATTAGTTGAATCCAAAACTAGAATTTAGAACTCAATTATTACGTTTATATTAACATTTTTCATTAATGGGGTACATCATTTCAAATTAAAAAAAAACATAATTTGTTGACGAATAAGACTTCAGAAAATTGCAAATACATTTATCCACTATACATAAATTAGATGATCAGAAAACTAGAATTTAGAACTCAATATTAAGCCTTATATGAACATTTTTTAGTCTCGGGGGTACATAATTTCAAATTTATAAAAAACATAATTAGTTGATGAATAAGACTTTAATCAATTGCAAATACATTAGTCACCTATAGATAGATTAGTTAAACCCAAAACTAGATTTTAGAACTCAATTATTACGTTGATATTAACATTTTCATTGTTGGGGTACATCATTTCAAATTAAAAAAATACATTATTTGTTGATGAAAAAGACTTCAGACAATTGCAAATACATTGAGCACCTATATATAGATTAGATGAACCCAAAACTAGAATTTAGAAATCAATAATTACGTTTATATTAACGTTATTCATTGTCGGGGTACATAATTTCAAATTTATAAAAAACATAATTAGTTGATGAATTAGACTTAAGTCAATTGCGAATAAATTAGTCACCTATAGATAGATTAGTTGTACGCAAAACTAGAATTAAGAAGTCATTAAATACGTTGATATTAACATTTTCATTGTTGGGGTACATCATTTCAAATTAAAAAAAAACATAATATGTTGACGAATAAGACTTCAGACAGTTGCAGATACATTTTTCAACTGTGGATAAACTAGATGATCTGAACACTAGAATTTAGAACATAATATTAACGCTTATATGAACATTTTTTAGTCTTGGGGTACATAATTTCCAATTTATAAAAAACATAATTAGTTGATGAAGTAGACTTAAGTCAATTGCGAATAAATTAGTCACCTATGGATAGATTAGTTGTACGCAAAACTAGAATTTAGAGGTCATTAATTACGTTGATATTAACATTTTCATTGTTGGGATACATCATTTCAAATTAAAAAAAAAACATAATTTGTTGACGAATAAGACTTCAGACAATTGCAAATACATTGAGCACCTATGGATAGATTAGTTGTACCCAATATTAGAATTTAGAACTCAATTATTACGTTAATATTAACATTTTTCATTAATGGGGTACATCATTTCAAATTAAAAAAAAACATAATTTGTTGACGAATCAGACTTCAGAAAATTGCAAATACATTTATCCACTATACATAAATTAGATGATCAGAAAACTAGAATTTAGAAGTCATTAATTAAGTTGATATTAACAATTTCATTGTTGAGGTACATCATTTCAAATTAAAAAAAAACATAATATGTTAATGAATAAGACTTCAGACAATTGCAAATACATTGAGAACCTATAAATAGATTAGATGAACCCAAAACTAGAATTTAGAAATCAATAATTACGTTAATATTAACGTTATTCATTGTTGGGGTACATAATTTCAAATTTATAAAAAACATAATTAGTTGATGAATTAGACTTAAGTCAATTGCGAATAAATTAGTCACCTATAGATAGATAAGTTGTACGCAAAACTAGAATTAAGAAGTCAATAAATACGTTGATATTAACATTTTCATTGTTCGGGTACATCATTTCAAATTAAAAAAAAAACATAATATGTTGACGAATAAGACTTCAGACAGTTGCAGATACATTTTTCAACTACAGATAAACTAGTTGATCTGCGAACTAGAATTTAAAACTCAAATATAAGGCTTATATTAACATTTTTCATTATTGGGGTAAATCATTTTAAATTAAAAAAAAACATAATTTGTTGACGAAAAAGACTTCAGAAAATTGCAAATAAATTAGTCACCTATGGATAGATTAGGTGTACGCAAAACTAGAATTTAGAGGTCATTAATTACGTTGATATTAACATTTTCATTGTTGGGGTACATCATTTCAAATTAAAAAAATATATAATTTGTTGACGAATAAGACTTCAGAAAATTGCAAATACATTTATCCACTATACATAAATTAGATGATCAGAAAACTAGAATTTATAAGTCATTAATTACGTTGATATTAACATTTTCATTGTTGGGGTACATCATTTCAAATTAAAAAAATATATAATTTGTTGACGACTAAGACTTCAGACAATTGCAAATACATTGAGCACCTATGGATAGATTAGTTGAACCCAAAACTAGAATTTAGAACTCAATTATTACGTTTATATTAACATTTTCATTGTTGGGGTAAATCATTTTAAATTAAAAAAAAAACATAATTAGTTGATGAATAAGACTTCAGACAGTTGCAGATACATTTATCCACTATACATAAACTACATGATCAGAAAACTAGAATTTAGAACTTAATATTAACGCTTATATGAACATTTTTTAGTCTTGGGGTACATAATTTCAAATTTATAAAAAACATAATTAGTTGATGAATAAGACTTCAGACAGTTGCAGATACATTTTTCAACTATAGATAAACTAATTGAACTGAACACTAGAATTTAGAAGTCATTAATTACGTTAATATTAACAATTTCATTGTTGAGGTACATATTTCAAATTAAAAAAAAAACATAATATGTTAATGAATAAGACTTCAGACAATTGCAAATACATTGAGAACCTAAAGATAGATTAGTTGAACCCAAAACTAGGTTTAAGAACTCAATTATTACGTTTAAATTAACATTTTTTATTAATGGGGTACATCATTTCAAATTAAAAAAAAAACATAATTTGTTGACGAATAAGACTTCAGACAATTGCAAATACATTTATCCACTATACATAAACTAGATGATGAGAAAACTAGAATTTAGAACATAATATTAACGCTTATATGAACATTTTTTAGTCTTGGGGTACATAATTTCAAATTTATAAAAAACATAATTAGTTGATGAAGTAGACTTAAGTCAATTGCGAATAAATTAGTCACCTATGGATAGATTAGTTGTACGCAAAACTAGAATTTAGAGGTCATTAATTACGTTGATATTAACATTTTTCATTAATGGGGTACATCATTTCAAATTAAAAAAAAAACATAATTTGTTGACGAATAACACTTCAGACAATTGCAAATACATTTATCCACTATACATAAACTAGATGATCAGAAAACTAGAATTTAGAACTTAATATTAACGCTTATATGAACATTTTTTGGTCTTGGGGTATATCATTTCAAATTAAAAAAATACATTATATGTAGATGAAAAAGACTTCAGACAATTGCAAATACATTGAGCACCTATAAATAGATTAGATGAACCCAAAACTAGAATTTAGAAATCAATAATTACGTTAATATTAACGTTATTCATTGTTGGGGTACATAATTTCAAATTTATAAAAAACATAATTAGTTGATGAATTACACTTAAGTCAATTGCGAATAAATTAGTCACCTATAGATAGATTAGTTGTACGCAAAACTAGAATTAAGAAGTCAATAAATACGTTGATATTAACATTTTCATTGTTCGGGTACATCATTCCAAAATAAAAAAAAAACATAATATGTTGACGAATAAGACTTCAGACAGTTGCAGATACATTTTTCAACTACAGATAAACTAGTTGATCTGCGAACTAGAATTTAAAACTCAAATATAAGGCTTATATTAACATTTTTCATTATTGGGGTAAATCATTTTAAATTAAAAAAAAACATAATTTGTTGACGAAAAAGACTTCAGAAAATTGCAAATACATTTATCCACTATACATAAACTAGATGATGAGAAAACTAGAATTTAGAACATAATATTAACGCTTATATGAACATTTTTTAGTCTTGGGGTACATAATTTCAAATTTATAAAAAACATAATTAGTTGATGAAGTAGACTTAAGTCAATTGCGAATAAATTAGTCACCTATGGATAGATTAGTTGTACGCAAAACTAGAATTTAGAGGTCATTAATTACGTTGATATTAACATTTTCATTGTTGGGATACATCATTTCAAATTAAAAAAAAAACATAATTTGTTGACGAATAAGACTTCAGACAATTGCAAATACATTGAGCACCTATGGATAGATTAGTTGTACCCAATATTAGAATTTAGAACTCAATTATTACGTTAATATTAACATTTTTCATTAATGGGGTACATCATTTCAAATTAAAAAAAAACATAATTTGTTGACGAATCAGACTTCAGAAAATTGCAAATACATTTATCCACTATACATAAATTAGATGATCAGAAAAACTATAATTTAGAACTCAATATTAAGCCTTATATGAACATTTTTTAGTCTCGGGGTACATAATTTCAAATTTATAAAAAACATAATTAGTTGATGAATAAGACTTTAGTCAATTGCAAATACATTAGTCACCTATAGATAGATTAGTTAAACCCAAAACTAGATTTTAGAACTCAATTATTACGTTTATATTAACATTTTCATTGTTGGGGTACATCATTTCAAATTAAAAAAATACATTATTTGTTGATGAAAAAGACTTCAGACAATTGCAAATACATTGAGCACCTATATATAGATTAGATGAACCCAAAACTAGAATTTAGAAATCAATAATTACGTTTATATTAACGTTATTCATTGTCGGGGTACATAATTTCAAATTTATAAAAAACATAATTAGTTGATGAATTAGACTTAAGTCAATTGCGAATAAATTAGTCACCTATAGATAGATTAGTTGTACGCAAAACTAGAATTAAGAAGTCATTAAATACGTTGATATTAACATTTTCATTGTTGGGGTACATCATTTCAAATTAAAAAAAAACATAATATGTTGACGAATAAGACTTCAGACAGTTGCAGATACATTTTTCAACTGTGGATAAACTAGATGATCTGAACACTAGAATTTAGAACATAATATTAACGCTTATATGAACATTTTTTAGTCTTGGGGTACATAATTTCCAATTTATAAAAAACATAATTAGTTGATGAAGTAGACTTAAGTCAATTGCGAATAAATTAGTCACCTATGGATAGATTAGTTGTACGCAAAACTAGAATTTAGAGGTCATTAATTACGTTGATATTAACATTTTCATTGTTGGGATACATCATTTCAAATTAAAAAAAAAACATAATTTGTTGACGAATAAGACTTCAGACAATTGCAAATACATTGAGCACCTATGGATAGATTAGTTGTACCCAATATTAGAATTTAGAACTCAATTATTACGTTAATATTAACATTTTTCATTAATGGGGTACATCATTTCAAATTAAAAAAAAACATAATTTGTTGACGAATCAGACTTCAGAAAATTGCAAATACATTTATCCACTATACATAAATTAGATGATCAGAAAACTAGAATTTAGAAGTCATTAATTAAGTTGATATTAACAATTTCATTGTTGAGGTACATCATTTCAAATTAAAAAAAAACATAATATGTTAATGAATAAGACTTCAGACAATTGCAAATACATTGAGAACCTATAAATAGATTAGATGAACCCAAAACTAGAATTTAGAAATCAATAATTACGTTAATATTAACGTTATTCATTGTTGGGGTACATAATTTCAAATTTATAAAAAACATAATTAGTTGATGAATTAGACTTAAGTCAATTGCGAATAAATTAGTCACCTATAGATAGATAAGTTGTACGCAAAACTAGAATTAAGAAGTCAATAAATACGTTGATATTAACATTTTCATTGTTCGGGTACATCATTTCAAATTAAAAAAAAAACATAATATGTTGACGAATAAGACTTCAGACAGTTGCAGATACATTTTTCAACTACAGATAAACTAGTTGATCTGCGAACTAGAATTTAAAACTCAAATATAAGGCTTATATTAACATTTTTCATTATTGGGGTAAATCATTTTAAATTAAAAAAAAAACATAATTTGTTGACGAAAAAGACTTCAGAAAATTGCAAATAAATTAGTCACCTATGGATAGATTAGGTGTACGCAAAACTAGAATTTAGAGGTCATTAATTACGTTGATATTAACATTTTCATTGTTGGGGTACATCATTTCAAATTAAAAAAATATATAATTTGTTGACGAATAAGACTTCAGAAAATTGCAAATACATTTATCCACTATACATAAATTAGATGATCAGAAAACTAGAATTTATAAGTCATTAATTACGTTGATATTAACATTTTCATTGTTGGGGTACATCATTTCAAATTAAAAAAATATATAATTTGTTGACGACTAAGACTTCAGACAATTGCAAATACATTGAGCACCTATGGATAGATTAGTTGAACCCAAAACTAGAATTTAGAACTCATTAATTACGTTAATATTAACAATTTCATTGTTGAGGTACATATTTCAAATTAAAAAAAAAACATAATATGTTAATGAATAAGACTTCAGACAATTGCAAATACATTGAGAACCTAAAGATAGATTAGTTGAACCCAAAACTAGGTTTAAGAACTCAATTATTACGTTTAAATTAACATTTTTTATTAATGGGGTACATCATTTCAAATTAAAAAAAAAACATAATTTGTTGACGAATAAGACTTCAGACAATTGCAAATACATTTATCCACTATACATAAACTAGATGATGAGAAAACTAGAATTTAGAACATAATATTAACGCTTATATGAACATTTTTTAGTCTTGGGGTACATAATTTCAAATTTATAAAAAACATAATTAGTTGATGAAGTAGACTTAAGTCAATTGCGAATAAATTAGTCACCTATGGATAGATTAGTTGTACGCAAAACTAGAATTTAGAGGTCATTAATTACGTTGATATTAACATTTTTCATTAATGGGGTACATCATTTCAAATTAAAAAAAAAAACATAATTTGTTGACGAATAACACTTCAGACAATTGCAAATACATTTATCCACTATACATAAACTAGATGATCAGAAAACTAGAATTTAGAACTTAATATTAACGCTTATATGAACATTTTTTGGTCTTGGGGTATATCATTTCAAATTAAAAAAATACATTATATGTAGATGAAAAAGACTTCAGACAATTGCAAATACATTGAGCACCTATAAATAGATTAGATGAACCCAAAACTAGAATTTAGAAATCAATAATTACGTTAATATTAACGTTATTCATTGTTGGGGTACATAATTTCAAATTTATAAAAAACATAATTAGTTGATGAATTAGACTTAAGTCAATTGCGAATAAATTAGTCACCTATAGATAGATTAGTTGTACGCAAAACTAGAATTAAGAAGTCAATAAATACGTTGATATTAACATTTTCATTGTTCGGGTACATCATTCCAAATTAAAAAAAAAACATAATATGTTGACGAATAAGACTTCAGACAGTTGCAGATACATTTTTCAACTACAGATAAACTAGTTGATCTGCGAACTAGAATTTAAAACTCAAATATAAGGCTTATATTAACATTTTTCATTATTGGGGTAAATCATTTTAAATTAAAAAAAAACATAATTTGTTGACGAAAAAGACTTCAGAAAATTGCAAATACATTTATCCACTATACATAAACTAGATGATGAGAAAACTAGAATTTAGAACATAATATTAACGCTTATATGAACATTTTTTAGTCTTGGGGTACATAATTTCAAATTTATAAAAAACATAATTAGTTGATGAAGTAGACTTAAGTCAATTGCGAATAAATTAGTCACCTATGGATAGATTAGTTGTACGCAAAACTAGAATTTAGAGGTCATTAATTACGTTGATATTAACATTTTCATTGTTGATTGGGATACATCATTTCAAATTAAAAAAAAAACATAATTTGTTGACGAATAAGACTTCAGACAATTGCAAATACATTGAGCACCTATGGATAGATTAGTTGTACCCAATATTAGAATTTAGAACTCAATTATTACGTTAATATTAACATTTTTCATTAATGGGGTACATCATTTCAAATTAAAAAAAAACATAATTTGTTGACGAATCAGACTTCAGAAAATTGCAAATACATTTATCCACTATACATAAATTAGATGATCAGAAAACTATAATTTAGAACTCAATATTAAGCCTTATATGAACATTTTTTAGTCTCGGGGTACATAATTTCAAATTTATAAAAAACATAATTAGTTGATGAATAAGACTTTAGTCAATTGCAAATACATTAGTCACCTATAGATAGATTAGTTAAACCCAAAACTAGATTTTAGAACTCAATTATTACGTTTATATTAACATTTTTCATTAATGGGGTACATCATTTCAAATTAAAAAAAAAACATAATTTGTTGACGAATAACACTTCAGACAATTGCAAATACATTTATCCACTATACATAAACTAGATGATCAGAAAACTAGAATTTAGAACTTAATATTAACGCTTATATGAACATTTTTTAGTCTTGGGGTACATAATTTCAAATTTATAAAAAACATAATTAGTTGATGAATAAGACTTCAGACAGTTGCAGATACATTTTTCAACTATAGATAAACTAGTTGATCTGAATACTAGAATTTAGAAGTCATTAATTAAGTTGATATTAACAATTTCATTGTTGAGGTACATCATTTCAAATTAAAAAAAAACATAATATGTTAATGAATAAGACTTCAGACAATTGCAAATACATTGAGAACCTGTAAATAGATTAGATGAACCCAAAACTAGAATTTAGAAATCAATAATTACGTTAATATTAACGTTATTCATTGTTGGGGTACATAATTTCAAATTTATAAAAAACATAATTAGTTGATGATTTAGACTTAAGTCAATTGCGAATAAATTAGTCACCTATAGATAGATAAGTTGTACGCAAAACTAGAATTAAGAAGTCAATAAATACGTTGATATTAACATTTTCATTGTTCGGGTAACATCATTTCAAATTAAAAAAAAAAACATAATATGTTGACGAATAAGACTTCAGACAGTTGCAGATACATTTATCCACTATTCATAAACTAGATGATCAGAAAACTAGAATTTAAAACTCAATATTAAGCCTTATATGAACATTTTTTAGTCTCGGGGTACATAATTTCAAATTTATAAAAAACATAATTAGTTGATGAATTAGACTTAAGTCAATTGCGAATAAATTAGTCACCTATGGATAGATTAGTTGTACGCAAAACTAGAATTTAGAGGTCATTAATTACGTTGATATTAACATTTTCATTGTTGGGGTACATCATTTCAAATTAAAAAAATATATAATTTGTTTACGACTAAGACTTCAGACAATTGCAAATACATTGAGCACCTATGGATAGATTAGTTGAACCCAAAACTAGAATTTAGAACTCAATTATTACGTTTAAATTAACATTTTCATTAATGGGGTAATCATTTTAAATTAAAAAAAAACATAATTTGTTGACGAAAAAGACTTCAGAAAATTGCAAATACATTTATCCACTATACATAAACTAGATGATGAGAAACTAGAATTAGAACATAATATTAACGCTTATATGAACATTTTTTAGTCTTGGGGTACATAATTATCAAATTTATAAAAAACATAATTAGTTGATGAAGTAGACTTAAGTCAATTGCGAATAAATTAGTCACCTATGGATAGATTAGTTGTACGCAAAACTAGAATTTAGAGGTCATTAATTACGTTGATATTAACATTTTCATTGTTGGGGTACATCATTTCAAATTAAAAAAATATATAATTTGTTGACGAATAAGACTTCAGACAATTGCAAATACATTTATCCACTATACATAAACTAGATGATCAGAAAACTAGAATTTAGAACTTAATATTAACGCTTATATGAACATTTTTTAGTCTTGGGGTACATAATTTCACATTTATAAAAAAACATAATTAGTTGGATGAATAAGACTTCAGACAGTTGCAGATACATTTTTCAACTATAGATAAACTAATTGATCTGAACACTAGAATTTAGAAGTCATTAATTACGTAAATATTAACAATTTCATTGTTGAGGTACATATTTCAAATTAAAAAAAAAACATAATATGTTAATGAATAAGACTTCAGACAATTGCAAATACATTGAGAACCTAAAGATAGATTAGTTGAACCCAAAACTAGGTTTAAGAACTCAATTATTACGTTTAAATTAACATTTTTCATTAATGGGGTACATCATTTCAAATTAAAAAAAAAAACATAATTTGTTGACGAATAAGACTTCAGACAATTGCAAATACATTTATCCACGATACATAAACTAGATGATCAGAAAACTAGAATTTAAGAACTCAATATTAACGCTAATATGAACATTTTTTGGTCTTGGGGTACATCATTTCAAATTAATAAAATACATTATATGTAGATGAAAAAGACTTCAGACAATTGCAAATACATTGAGTACCTATAAATAGATTATATGAACCCAAAACTAGAATTTAGAAATCAATAATTACGTTAATATTAACATTTTTCATTAATGGGGTACATCATTTCAAATTAAAAAAAAACATAATTTGTTGACGAATAAGACTTCAGAATATTGCAAATACATTTATCCACTATACATAAAATTAGATGATCAGAAAACTAGAATTTATAAGTCATTAATTACGTTGATATTAACATTTTCATTGTTGGGGTACATCATTTCAAATTAAAAAAATATATAATTTGTTGACGACTAAGACTTCAGACAATTGCAAATACATTTATCCACTATACATAAACTAGATGATGAGAAAACTAGAATTTAGAACTATATATTAACGCTTATATGAACATTTTTTAGTCTTGGGGTACATAATTTCAAATTTATAAAAAACATAATTAGTTGATGAAGTAGACTTAAGTCAATTGCGAATAAATTAGTCACCTATGGATAGATTAGTTGTACGCAAAACTAGAATTTAGAGGTCATTAATTACGTTGATATTAACATTTTCATTGTTGGGGTACATCATTTCAAATTAAAAAAATATATAATTTGTTGACGAATAAGACTTCAGACAATTGCAAATACATTGAGCACCTATGGATAGATAAGTTGTACCCAATATTAGAATTTAGAACTCAATTATTACGTTAATATTAACATTTTTCATTAATGGGGTACATCATTTCAAATTAAAAAAAAAACATAATTTGTTGACGAATAAGACTTCAGAATATTGCAAATACATTTATCCACTATACATAAATTAGATGATCAGAAAACTAGAATTTATAAGTCATTAATTACGTTGATATTAACATTTTCATTGTTGGGGTACATCATTTCAAATTAAAAAAAATATATAATTTGTTGACGACTAAGACTTCAGACAATTGCAAATACATTGAGCACCCTATGGATAGATTAGTTGAACCCAAAACTAGAATTTAGAACTCAATAAATACGTTGATATTAACATTTTCATTATTGGGGTAAATCATTTTAAATTAAAAAAAAACATAATTTGTTGACGAAAAAGACTTCAGAAAATTGCAAATACATTTATCCACGATACATAAACTAGATGATCAGAAAACTAGAATTTAGAACTCAATATTAACGCTAATATGAACATTTTTTGGTCTTGGGGTACATCATTTCAAATTAAAAAATACATTATATGTAGATGAAAAAGACTTCAGACAATTGCAAATACATTGAGTACCTATAAATAGATTAGATGAACCCAAAACTAGAATTTAGAAATCAATAATTACGTTAATATTAACGTTATTCATTGTTGGGGTACATCATTTCAAATTAAAAAAAAATATAATTTATTGACGAATAAGACTTCAGACAGTTGCAGATACATTTTTCAACTATAGATAAACTAGTTGATCTGCAAACTAGAATTTAAAACTCAAATATAAGGCTTATATTAACATTTTTCATTATTGTGGTAAATCATTTTAAATTAAAAAAAAACATAATTTGTTGCAGAATAGTACTTCAGAAAATTGCAAATACATTTATCCACTATACATAAACTAGATGATCAGAAAACTAGAATTTAGAACATAATATTAACGCTTATATGAACATTTTTTAGTCTTGGGGTACATAATTTCAAATTTATAAAAAACATAATTAGTTGATGAATTAGACTTAAGTCAATTGCGAATAAATTAGTCACCTATAGATGGATTAGTTGTACGCAAAACTAGAATTAAGAAGTCATTAAATACGTTGATATTAACATTTTCATTGTTGGGGTACATCATTTCAAATTAAAAAAAAACATAATATGTTGACGAATAAGACTTCAGACAGTTGCAGATACATTTTTCAACTATAGATAAACTAGATGATCTGAACACTAGAATTTAGAGGTCATTAATTACGTTGATATTAACATTTTCATTGTTGGGGTACATTATTTCAAATTAATAAAATATATAATTTGTTGACGAATAAGACTTCAGACAATTGCAAATACATTGAGCACCTATGGATAGATTAGTTAAACCCAAAACTAGATTTTAGAACTCAATTATTACGTTTATATTAACATTTTTCATTAATGGGGTACATCATTTCAAATTAAAAAAAAAACATAATTTGTTGACGAATAACACTTCAGACAATTGCAAATACATTTATCCACTATACATAAACTAGATGATCAGAAAACTAGAATTTAGAACTTAACATTAACGCTTATATGAACATTTTTTAGTCTTGGGGTACATAATTTCAAATTTATAAAAAACATAATTAGTTGATGAATTAGACTTAAGTCAATTGCGAATAAATTAGTCACCTATAGATAGATTAGTTAAACCCAAAACTAGATTTTAGAACTCAATTATTACGTTTATATTAACATTTTTCATTAATGGGGTACATCATTTCAAATTAAAAAAAAAACATAATTTGTTGACGAATAACACTTCAGACAATTGCAAATACATTTATCCACTATACATAAACTAGATGATCAGAAAACTAGAATTTAGAACTTAATATTAACGCTTATATGAACATTTTTTGGTCTTGGGGTACATCATTTCAAATTAAAAAAATACATTATATGTAGATGAAAAAGACTTCAGACAATTGCAAATACATTGAGCACCTATAAATAGATAAGATGAACCCAAAACTAGAATTTAGAAATCAATAATTACGTTAATATTAACGTTATTCATTGTTGGGGTACATAATTTCAAATTAAAAAAATACATTATATGTAGATGAAAAAGACTTCAGACAATTGCAAATACATTGAGTACCTATAAATAGATTAGATGAACCCAAAACTAGAATTTAGAAATCAATAATTACGTTAATATTAACGTTATTCATTGTTGGGGTACATCATTCAAATTAAAAAAAAATATAATTTATTGACGAATAAGACTTCAGACAGTTGCAGATACATTTTTCAACTATAGATAAACTAGATGATCTGAACACTAGAATTTAGAGGTCATTAATTACGTTGATATTAACATTTTCATTGTTGGGGTACATCATTTCAAATTAAAAAAAATATATAATTTGTTGACGAATAAGACTTCAGACAATTGCAAATACATTTATCCACTATAGATAAACTAGATGATCTGAACACTAGAATTTAGAACTCAATATTAAGCCTTATATGAACATTTTTTAGTCTCGGGGTACATAATTTCAAATTTATAAAAAACATAATTAGTTGATGAATAAGACTTTAGTCAATTGCAAATACATTAGTCACCTATAGATAGATTAGTTAAACCCAAAACTAGATTTTAGAACTCAATTATTACGTTGATATTAACATTTTCATTGTTGGGGTACATCATTTCAAATTAAAAAAATACAATATATGTTGATGAAAAAGACTTCAGACAATTGCAAATACATTGAGCACCTATATATAGATTAGATGAACCCAAAACTAGAATTTAGAAATCAATAATTACGTTTATATTAACGTTATTCATTGTCGGGGTACATAATTTCAAATTTATAAAAAACATAATTAGTTGATGAATTAGACTTAAGTCAATTGCGAATAAATTAGTCACCTATAGATAGATTAGTTGTACGCAAAACTAGAATTAAGAAGTCATTAAATACGTTGATATTAACATTTTCATTGTTGGGGTACATCATTTCAAATTAAAAAAAAACATAATATGTTGACGAATAAGACTTCAGACAGTTGCAGATACATTTTTCAACTATAGATAAACTAGATGATCTGAACACTAGAATTTAGAGGTCATTAATTACGTTGATATTAACATTTTCATTGTTGGGGTACATTATTTCAAATTAATAAAATATATAATTTGTTGACGAATAAGACTTCAGACAATTGCAAATACATTGAGCACCTATGGATAGATTAGTTAAACCCAAAACTAGATTTTAGAACTCAATTATTACGTTTATATTAACATTTTTCATTAATGGGGTACATCATTTCAAATTAAAAAAAAAACATAATTTGTTGACGAATAACACTTCAGACAATTACAAATACATTTATCCACTATACATAAACTAGATGATCAGAAAACTAGAATTTAGAACTTAATATTAACGCTTATATGAACATTTTTTAGTCTTGGGGTACATAATTTCAAATTTATAAAAAACATAATTAGTTGATGAATTAGACTTAAGTCAATTGCGAATAAATAAGTCACCTATAGATGGATTAGTTAAACCCAAAACTAGATTTTAGAACTCAATTATTACGTTTATATTAACATTTTTCATTAATGGGGTACATCATTTCAAATTAAAAAAAAAACATAATTAGTTGATGAATTAGACTTAAGTCAATTGCGAATAAATTAGTCACCTATAGATAGATTAGTTGTACGCAAAACTAGAATTAAGAAGTCATTAAATACGTTGATATTAACATTTTCATTGTTCGGGTACATCATTCCAAATCAAAAAAAAAACATAATATGTTGACGAATAAGACTTCAGACAGTTGCAGATACATTTTTCAACTACAGATAAACTAGTTGATCTGCGAACTAGAATTTAAAACTCAAATATAAGGCTTATATTAACATTTTTCATTATTGGGGTAAATCATTTTAAATTAAAAAAAAACATAATTTGTTGACGAAAAAGACTTCAGAAAATTGCAAATACATTTATCCAATATACATAAACTAGATGATGAGAAAACTAGAATTTAGAACATAATATTAACGCTTATATGAACATTTTTTAGTCTTGGGGTACATAATTTCAAATTTATAAAAAACATAATTAGTTGATGAAGTAGACTTAAGTCAATTGCGAATAAATTAGTCACCTATGGATAGATTAGTTGTACGCAAAACTAGAATTAAGAAGTCATTAAATACGTTGATATTAACTTTATCATTGTTGGGGTACATCATTTCAAATTAAAAAAAAACATAATATGTTGACGAATAACACTTCAGACAATTGCAAATACATTTATCCACTATACATAAACTAGATGATCAGAAAACTAGAATTTAGAACTTAATATTAACGCTTATATGAACATTTTTTAGTCTTGGGGTACATAATTTCAAATTTATAAAAAACATAATAAGTTGATGAATAAGACTTCAGACAGTTGCAGATACATTTTTCAACTATAGATAAACTAGTTGATCTGAATACTAGAATTTAGAAGTCATTAATTAAGTTGATATTAACAATTTCATTGTTGAGGTACATCATTTCAAATTAAAAAAAAACATAATATGTTAATGAATAAGACTTCAGACAATTGCAAATACATTGAGAACCTATAAATAGATTTTATGAACCCAAAACTAGAATTTAGAAATCAATAATTACGTTAATATTAACGTTATTCATTGTTGGGGTACATAATTTCAAATTTATAAAAAACATAATTAGTTGATGAATTAGACTTAAGTCAATTGCGAATAAATTAGTCACCTATAGATAGATTAGTTAAACCCAAAACTAGATTTTAGAACTCAATTATTACGTTTATATTAACATTTTTCATTAATGGGGTACATCATTTCAAATTAAAAAAAAACATAATTTGTTGACGAATAACATTTAAGACATTTGCAAATACATTTATCCACTATACATAAACTAGATGATCAGAAAACTAGAATTTAGAACTTAATATTAACGCTTATATGAACATTTTTTGGTCTTGGGGTACATCATTTCAAATTAAAAAAATACATTATATGTAGATGAAAAAGACTTCAGACAATTGCAAATACATTGAGCACCTATAAATAGATTAGATGAACCCAAAACTAGAATTTAGAAATCAATAATTACGTTTAATATTAACGTTATTCATTGTTGGGGTACATAATTTCAAATTTATAAAAAACATAATTAGTTGATGAATTAGACTTAAGTCAATTGCGAATAAATTAGTCACCTATATATAGATTAGTTGTACGCAAAACTAGAATTAAGAAGTCAATAAATACGTTGATATTAACATTTTTCATTGTTCGGGTACATCATTCCAATTAAAAAAAAAACATAATATGTTGACGAATAAGACTTCAGACAGTTGCAGATACATTTTTCAACTACAGATAAACTAGTTGATCTGCGAACTAGAATTTAAAACTCAAATATAAGGCTTATATTAACATTTTTCATTATTGGAGTAAATCATTTTAAATTAAAAAAAAACATAATTTGTTGACGAAAAAGACTTCAGAAAATTGCAAATACATTTATCCACTATACATAAACTAGATGATGAGAAAACTAGAATTTAGAACATAATATTAACGCTTATATGAACATTTTTTAGTCTTGGGGTACATAATTTCAAATTTATAAAAAACATAATTAGTTGATGAAGTAGACTTAAGTCAATTGCAAATAAATTAGTCACCTATAGATAGATTAGTTGTACGCAAATCTAGAATTAAGAAGTCATTAAATACGTTGATATTAACATTTTCATTGTTGGGGTACATCATTTCAAATTAAAAAAAAACATAATATGTTGACGAATAAGACTTCAGACAGTTGCAGATACATTTTTCAACTATAGATAAACTAGATGATCTGAACACTAGAATTTAGAGGTCATTAATTACGTTGATATTAACATTTTCATTGTTGGGGTACATTATTTCAAATTAAAAAAATATATAATTTGTTGACGAATAAGACTTCAGACAATTGCAAATACATTGAACACCTATGGATAGATTAGTTGTACCCAATATTAGAATTTAGAACTCAATTATTACGTTAATATTAACATTTTTTATTTATGGGGTACATCATTTCAAATTAAAAAAAACATAATTTGTTGAAGAATAGTACTTCAGAAAAATTGCAAAATACATTTATCCACTATACATAAACTAGATGATGAGAAAACTAGAATTTAGAACATAATATTAACGCTTATATGAACATTTTTTAGTCCTTGGGGTACATAATTTCAAATTTATAAAAAACATAATTAGTTGATGAAGAAGACTTAAGTCAATTGCGAATAAATTAGTCACCTATAGATAGATTAGTTGTACGCAAAACTAGAATTAAGAAGTCATTAAATACGTTGATTTTAACGTTTTCATTGTTGGGGTACATCATTTCAAATTAAAAAAAAACATAATATGTTGACGAATAAGACTTCAGACAGTTGCAGATACATTTTTTCAACTATAGATAAACTAGATGATCTGAACACTAGAATTTAGAGGTCATTAATTACGTTGATATTAACATTCTCATTGTTGGGGTACATCATTTCAAATTAAAAAAATATATAATTTGTTGACGAATAAGACTTCAGACAATTGCAAATACTTTGAGCACCTATGGATAGATAAGTTGTACCCAATATTAGAATTTAGAACTCAATTATTACGTTAATATTAAGATTTTTCATTATGGGGTACATCATTTCAAATTAAAAAAAAACATAATTTGTTGACGAATAAGGCTTCAGAAAATTGCAAATACATTTATCCACTATACATAAATTAGATGATCAGAAAACTATAATTTAGAACTCAATATTAAGCCTTATATGAACATTTTTTAGTCTCGGGGGTACATAATTTCAAATTTATAAAAAACATAATTAGTTGATGAATAAGACTTTAGTCAATTGCAAATACATTAGTCACCTATAGATAGATTAGTTAAGCCCAAAACTAGATTTTAGAACTCAATTATTACGTTTATATTAACATTTTTCATTAATGGGGTACATCATTTCAAATTAAAAAAAAAACATAATTTGTTGACGAATAACACTTCAGACAATTGCAAATACATTTATCCACTATACATAAACTAGATGATCAGAAAACTAGAATTTAGAACTTAATATTAACGCTTATATGAACATTTTTAGTCTTGGGGTACATAATTTCAAATTTATAAAAAACATAATTAGTTGATGAATAAGACTTCAGACAGTTGCAGATATATTTTTCAACTATAGATAAACTAGTTGATCTGAACACTAGAATTTAGAAGTCATTTATTAAGTTGATATTAACAATTTCATTGTTGAGGTACATCATTTCAAATTAAAAAAAACATAATATGTTAATGAATAAGACTTCAGACAATTGCAAATACATTGAGAACCTATAAATAGATTAGATGAACCCAAAACAAGAATTTATAAATCAAAAATTACGTTAATATTAACGTTATTCATTGTTGGGGTACATAATTTCAAATTTATAAAAAACATAATTAGTTGATGAATTAGACTTAAGTCAATTGCGAATAAATTAGTCACCTATATATAGATTAGATGAACCCAAAACTAGAATTTAGAAATCAATAATTACGTTTATATTAACGTTATTCATTGTCGGGGTACATAATTTCAAATTTATAAAAAACATAATTAGTTGATGAATTAGACTTAAGTCAATTGCGAATAAATTAGTCACCTATAGATAGATTAGTTGTACGCAAAACTAGAATTAAGAAGTCATTAAATACGTTGATATTAACATTTTCATTGTTGGGGTACATCATTTCAAATTAAAAAAAAACATAATATGTTGACGAATAAGACTTCAGACAGTTGCAGATACATTTTTCAACTATAGATAAACTAGATGATCTGAACACTAGAATTTAGAGGTCATTAATTACGTTGATATTAACATTCTCATTGTTGGGGTACATCATTTCAAATTAAAAAAATATATAATTTGTTGACGAATTAAGACTTCAGACAATTGCAAATACTTTGAGCACCTATGGATAGATAAGTTGTACCCAATATTAGAATTTAGAACTCAATTATTACGTTAATATTAAGATTTTTCATTAATGGGGTACATCATTTCAAATTAAAAAAAAACATAATTTGTTGACGAATAAGGCTTCAGAAAATTGCAAATACATTTATCCACTATACATAAATTAGATGATCAGAAAACTATAATTTAGAACTCAATATTAAGCCTTATATGAACATTTTTTAGTCTCGGGGTACATAATTTCAAATTTATAAAAAACATAATTAGTTGATGAATAAGACTTTAGTCAATTGCAAATACATTAGTCACCTATAGATAGATTAGTTAAGCCCAAAACTAGATTTTAGAACTCAATTATTACGTTTTATATTAACATTTTTCATTAATGGGGTACATCATTTCAAATTAAAAAAAAAACATAATTTGTTGACGAATAACACTTCAGACAATTGCAAATACATTTATCCACTATACATAAACTAGATGATCAGAAAACTAGAATTTAGAACTTAATATTAACGCTTATATGAACATTTTTAGTCTTGGGGTACATAATTTCAAATTTATAAAAAACATAATTAGTTGATGAATAAGACTTCAGACAGTTGCAGATATATTTTTCAACTATAGATAAACTAGTTGATCTGAACACTAGAATTTAGAAGTCATTTATTAAGTTGATATTAACAATTTCATTGTTGAGGTACATCATTTCAAATTAAAAAAAACATAATATGTTAATGAATAAGACTTCAGACAATTGCAAATACATTGAGAACCTATAAATAGATTAGATGAACCCAAAACAAGAATTTATAATCAAAAATTACGTTAATATTAACGTTATTCATTGTTGGGGTACATAATTTCAAATTTATAAAAAACATAATTAGTTGATGAATTAGACTTAAGTCAATTGCGAATAAATTAGTCACCTATATATAGATTAGATGAACCCAAAACTAGAATTTAGAAATCAATAATTACGTTTATATTAACGTTATTCATTGTCGGGGTACATAATTTCAAATTTATAAAAAACATAATTAGTTGATGAATTAGACTTAAGTCAATTGCGAATAAATTAGTCACCTATAGATAGATTAGTTGTACGCAAAACTAGAATTAAGAAGTCATTAAATACGTTGATATTAACATTTTCATTGTTGGGGGTACATCATTTCAAATTAAAAAAAAACATAATATGTTGACGAATAAGACTTCAGACAGTTGCAGATACATTTTTCAACTATAGATAAACTAGATGATCTGAACACTAGAATTTAGAGGTCATTAATTACGTTGATATTAACATTTTCATTGTTGGGGTACATTATTTCAAATTAATAAAATATATAATTTGTTGACGAATAAGACTTCAGACAATTGCAAATACATTGAGCACCTATGGATAGATTAGTTAAACCCAAAAATTTAGAACTCAATTATTACGTTTATATTAACATTTTTCATTAATGGGGTACATCATTTCAAATTAAAAAAAAAACATAATTTGTTGACGAATAACACTTCAGACAATTACAAATACATTTATCCACTATACATAAACTAGATGATCAGAAAACTAGAATTTAGAACTTAATATTAACGCTTATATGAACATTTTTTAGTCTTGGGGTACATAATTTCAAATTTATAAAAAACATAATTAGTTGATGAATTAGACTTAAGTCAATTGCGAATAAATTAGTCACCTATAGATGGATTAGTTAAACCCAAAACTAGATTTTAGAACTCAATTATTACGTTTATATTAACATTTTTCATTAATGGGGTACATCATTTCAAATTAAAAAAAAAACATAATTAGTTGATGAATTAGACTTAAGTCAATTGCGAATAAATTAGTCACCTATAGATAGATTAGTTGTACGCAAAACTAGAATTAAGAAGTCATTAAATACGTTGATATTAACATTTTCATTGTTCGGGTACATCATTCCAAATCAAAAAAAAAAACATAATATGTTGACGAATAAGACTTCAGACAGTTGCAGATACATTTTTCAACTACAGATAAACTAGTTGATCTGCGAACTAGAATTTAAAACTCAAATATAAGGCTTATATTAACATTTTTCATTATTGGGGTAAATCATTTTAAATTAAAAAAAAACATAATTTGTTGACGAAAAAGACTTCAGAAAATTGCAAATACATTTATCCAATATACATAAACTAGATGATGAGAAAACTAGAATTTAGAACATAATATTAACGCTTATATGAACATTTTTTAGTCTTGGGGTACATAATTTCAAATTTATAAAAAACATAATTAGTTGATGAAGTAGACTTAAGTCAATTACGAATAAATTAGTCACCTATGGATAGATTAGTTGTACGCAAAACTAGAATTAAGAAGTCATTAAATACGTTGATATTAACTTTATCATTGTTGGGGTACATCATTTCAAATTAAAAAAAAACATAATATGTTGACGAATAACACTTCAGACAATTGCAAATACATTTATCCACTATACATAAACTAGATGATCAGAAAACTAGAATTTAGAACTTAATATTAACGCTTATATGAACATTTTTTAGTCTTGGGGTACATAATTTCAAATTTATAAAAAACATAATAAGTTGATGAATAAGACTTCAGACAGTTGCAGATACATTTTTCAACTATAGATAAACTAGTTGATCTGAATACTAGAATTTAGAAGTCATTAATTAAGTTGATATTAACAATTTCATTGTTGAGGTACATCATTTCAAATTAAAAAAAAACATAATATGTTAATGAATAAGACTTCAGACAATTGCAAATACATTGAGAACCTATAAATAGATTTTATGAACCCAAAACTAGAATTTAGAAATCAATAATTACGTTAATATTAACGTTATTCATTGTTGGGGTACATAATTTCAAATTTATAAAAAACATAATTAGTTGATGAATTAGACTTAAGTCAATTGCGAATAAATTAGTCACCTATAGATAGATTAGTTAAACCCAAAACTAGATTTTAGAACTCAATTATTACGTTTATATTAACATTTTTCATTAATGGGGTACATCATTTCAAATTAAAAAAAAAACATAATTTGTTGACGAATAACATTTAAGACAATTGCAAATACATTTATCCACTATACATAAACTAGATGATCAGAAAACTAGAATTTAGAACTTAATATTAACGCTTATATGAACATTTTTTGGTCTTGGGGTACATCATTTCAAATTAAAAAAATACATTATATGTAGATGAAAAAGACTTCAGACAATTGCAAATACATTGAGCACCTATAAATAGATTAGATGAACCCAAAACTAGAATTTAGAAATCAATAATTACGTTAATATTAACGTTATTCATTGTTGGGGTACATAATTTCAAATTTATAAAAAACATAATTAGTTGATGAATTAGACTTAAGTCAATTGCGAATAAATTAGTCACCTATATATAGATTAGTTGTACGCAAAACTAGAATTAAGAAGTCAATAAATACGTTGATATTAACATTTTCATTGTTCGGGTACATCATTCCAAATTAAAAAAAAAACATAATATGTTGACGAATAAGACTTCAGACAGTTGCAGATACATTTTTCAACTACAGATAAACTAGTTGATCTGCGAACTAGAATTTAAAACTCAAATATAAGGCTTATATTAACATTTTTCATTATTGGAGTAAATCATTTTAAATTAAAAAAAAACATAATTTGTTGACGAAAAAGACTTCAGAAAATTGCAAATACATTTATCCACTATACATAAACTAGATGATGAGAAAACTAGAATTTAGAACATAATATTAACGCTTATATGAACATTTTTTAGTCTTGGGGTACATAATTTCAAATTTATAAAAAACATAATTAGTTGATGAAGTAGACTTAAGTCAATTGCAAATAAATTAGTCACCTATAGATAGATTAGTTGTACGCAAATCTAGAATTAAGAAGTCATTAAATACGTTGATATTAACATTTTCATTGTTGGGGTACATCATTTCAAATTAAAAAAAAACATAATATGTTGACGAATAAGACTTCAGACAGTTGCAGATACATTTTTCAACTATAGATAAACTAGATGATCTGAACACTAGAATTTAGAGGTCATTAATTACGTTGATATTAACATTTTCATTGTTGGGGTACATTATTTCAAATTAAAAAAATATATAATTTGTTGACGAATAAGACTTCAGACAATTGCAAATACATTGAACACCTATGGATAGATTAGTTGTACCCAATATTAGAATTTAGAACTCAATTATTACGTTAATATTAACATTTTTTATTTATGGGGTACATCATTTCAAATTAAAAAAAAACATAATTTGTTGAAGAATAGTACTTCAGAAAATTGCAAATACATTTATCCACTATACATAAACTAGATGATGAGAAAACTAGAATTTAGAACATAATATTAACGCTTATATGAACATTTTTTAGTCTTGGGGTACATAATTTCAAATTTATAAAAAACATAATTAGTTGATGAAGTAGACTTAAGTCAATTGCGAATAAATTAGTCACCTATAGATAGATTAGTTGTACGCAAAACTAGAATTAAGAAGTCATTAAATACGTTGATTTTAACGTTTTCATTGTTGGGGTACATCATTTCAAATTAAAAAAAAACATAATATGTTGACGAATAAGACTTCAGACAGTTGCAGATACATTTTTCAACTATAGATAAACTAGATGATCTGAACACTAGAATTTAGAGGTCATTAATTACGTTGATATTAACATTCTCATTGTTGGGGTACATCATTTCAAATTAAAAAAATATATAATTTGTTGACGAATAAGACTTCAGACAATTGCAAATACTTTGAGCACCTATGGATAGATAAGTTGTACCCAATATTAGAATTTAGAACTCAATTATTACGTTAATATTAAGATTTTTCATTAATGGGGTACATCATTTCAAATTAAAAAAAAACATAATTTGTTGACGAATAAGGCTTCAGAAAATTGCAAATACATTTATCCACTATACATAAATTAGATGATCAGAAAACTATAATTTAGAACTCAATATTAAGCCTTATATGAACATTTTTTAGTCTCGGGGTACATAATTTCAAATTTATAAAAAACATAATTAGTTGATGAATAAGACTTTAGTCAATTGCAAATACATTAGTCACCTATAGATAGATTAGTTAAGCCCAAAACTAGATTTTAGAACTCAATTATTACGTTTATATTAACATTTTTCATTAATGGGGTACATCATTTCAAATTAAAAAAAAAACATAATTTGTTGACGAATAACACTTCAGACAATTGCAAATACATTTATCCACTATACATAAACTAGATGATCAGAAAACTAGAATTTAGAACTTAATATTAACGCTTATATGAACATTTTTAGTCTTGGGGTACATAATTTCAAATTTATAAAAAACATAATTAGTTGATGAATAAGACTTCAGACAGTTGCAGATATATTTTTCAACTATAGATAAACTAGTTGATCTGAACACTAGAATTTAGAAGTCATTTATTAAGTTGATATTAACAATTTCATTGTTGAGGTACATCATTTCAAATTAAAAAAAACATAATATGTTAATGAATAAGACTTCAGACAATTGCAAATACATTGAGAACCTATAAATAGATTAGATGAACCCAAAACAAGAATTTATAAATCAAAAATTACGTTAATATTAACGTTATTCATTGTTGGGGTACATAATTTCAAATTTATAAAAAACATAATTAGTTGATGAATTAGACTTAAGTCAATTGCGAATAAATTAGTCACCTATAGATAGATTAGATGAACCCAAAACTAGAATTTAGAAATCAATAATTACGTTAATATTAACGTTATTTATTGTTGGGGTACATCATTTCAAATTAAAAAAAAATATAATTTATTGACGAATAAGACTTCAGACAGTTGCAGATACATTTTTCAACTATAGATAAACTAGTTGATCTGCAAACTAGAATTTAAAACTCAAATATAAGGCTTATATTAACATTTTTCATTATTGGGGTACATCATTTCAAATTAAAAAAAAAACATAATTTGTTGACGAATAACACTTCAGACAATTGCAAATACATTTATCCACTATACATAAACTAGATGATCAGAAAACTAGAATTTAGAAATTAATATTAACGCTTATATGAACATTTTTTAGTCTTGGGGTACATAATTTCAAATTTTTAAAAAACATAATTAGTTGATGAATAAGACTTCAGACAGTTGCAGATACATTTTTCAACTATAGATAAACTAATTGTTCTGAACACTAGAATTTAGAAGTCATTAATTACGTTAATATTAACAATTTCATTGTTGAGGTACATATTTCAAATTAAAAAAAAAACATAATATGTTAATGAATAAGACTTCAGACAATTGCAAATACATTGAGAACCTAAAGATAGATTAGTTGAACCCAAAACTAGGTTTAAGAACTCAATAATTACGTTTATATTAACATTTTTCATTAATGGGGTACATCATTTCAAATTAAAAAAAAAACATAATTTGTTGACGAATAAGACTTCAGACAATTGCAAATACATTTATCCACGATACATAAACTAGATGATCAGAAAACTAGAATTTAGAACTCAATATTAACGCTAATATGAACATTTTTTGGTCTTGGGGTACATCATTTCAAATTAAAAAAATACATTATATGTAGATGAAAAAGACTTCAGACAATTGCAAATATATTGAGTACCTATAAATAGATTAGATGAACCCAAAACTAGAATTTAGAAATCAATAATTACGTTAATATTAACGTTATTTATTGTTGGGGTACATCATTTCAAATTAAAAAAAAATATAATTTATTGACGAATAAGACTTCAGACAGTTGCAGATACATTTTTCAACTATAGATAAACTAGTTGATCTGCAAACTAGAATTTAAAACTCAAATATAAGGCTTATATTAACATTTTTCATTATTGTGGTAAATCATTTTAAATTAAAAAAAAACATAATTTGTTGAAGAATAGTACTTCAGAAAATTGCAAATACATTTATCCACTATACATAAACTAGATGATGAGAAAACTAGAATTTAGAACATAATATTAACGCTTATATGAACATTTTTTAGTCTTGGGGTACATAATTTCAAATTTATAAAAAACATAATTAGTTGATGAAGTAGACTTAAGTCAATTGCGAATAAATTAGTCACCTATGGATAGATTAGTTGTACGCAAAACTAGAATTAAGAAGTCATTAAATACGTTGATATTAACATTATCATTGTTGGGGTACATCATTTCAAATTAAAAAAAAACATAATATGTTGACGAATAAGACTTCAGACAGTTGCAGATACATTTTTCAACTATAGATAAACTAGATGATCTGAACACTAGAATTTAGAGGTCATTAATTACGTTGATATTAACATTCTCATTGTTGGGGTACATCATTTCAAATTAAAAAAATATATAATTTGTTGACGAATAAGACTTCAGACAATTGCAAATACATTGAGCACCTATGGATAGATAAGTTGTACCCAATATTAGAATTTAGAACTCAATTATTACGTTAATATTAACATTTTTCATTAATGGGGTACATCATTTCAAATTAAAAAAAAACATAATTTGTTGACGAATAAGGCTTCTGAAAATTGCAAATACATTTATCCACTATACATAAATTAGATGATCAGAAAACTAGAATTTAGAACTCAATATTAAGCCTTATATGAACATTTTTTAGTCTCGGGGTACATAATTTCAAATTTATAAAAAACATAATTAGTTGATGAATAAGACTTTAGTCAATTGCAAATACATTAGTCACCTATAGATAGATTAGTTAAACCCAAAACTAGATTTTAGAACTCAATTATTACGTTAATATTAACATTTTTTATTTATGGGGTACATCATTTCAAATTAAAAAAAAACATAATTTGTTGAAGAATAGTACTTCAGAAAATTGCAAATACATTTATCCACTATACATAAACTAGATGATGAGAAAACTAGAATTTAGAACATAATATTAACGCTTATATGAACATTTTTTAGTCTTGGGGTACATAATTTCAAATTTATAAAAAACATAATTAGTTGATGAAGTAGACTTAAGTCAATTGCGAATAAATTAGTCACCTATAGATAGATTAGTTGTACGCAAAACTAGAATTAAGAAGTCATTAAATACGTTGATTTTAACGTTTTCATTGTTGGGGTACATCATTTCAAATTAAAAAAAAACATAATATGTTGACGAATAAGACTTCAGACAGTTGCAGATACATTTTTCAACTATAGATAAACTAGATGATCTGAACACTAGAATTTAGAGGTCATTAATTACGTTGATATTAACATTCTCATTGTTGGGGTACATCATTTCAAATTAAAAAAATATATAATTTGTTGACGAATAAGACTTCAGACAATTGCAAATACTTTGAGCACCTATGGATAGATAAGTTGTACCCAATATTAGAATTTAGAACTCAATTATTACGTTAATATTAAGATTTTTCATTAATGGGGTACATCATTTCAAATTAAAAAAAAACATAATTTGTTGACGAATAAGGCTTCAGAAAATTGCAAATACATTTATCCACTATACATAAATTAGATGATCAGAAAACTATAATTTAGAACTCAATATTAAGCCTTATATGAACATTTTTTAGTCTCGGGGTACATAATTTCAAATTTATAAAAAACATAATTAGTTGATGAATAAGACTTTAGTCAATTGCAAATACATTAGTCACCTATAGATAGATTAGTTAAGCCCAAAACTAGATTTTAGAACTCAATTATTACGTTTATATTAACATTTTTCATTAATGGGGTACATCATTTCAAATTAAAAAAAAAACATAATTTGTTGACGAATAACACTTCAGACAATTGCAAATACATTTATCCACTATACATAAACTAGATGATCAGAAAACTAGAATTTAGAACTTAATATTAACGCTTATATGAACATTTTTAGTCTTGGGGTACATAATTTCAAATTTATAAAAAACATAATTAGTTGATGAATAAGACTTCAGACAGTTGCAGATATATTTTTCAACTATAGATAAACTAGTTGATCTGAACACTAGAATTTAGAAGTCATTTATTAAGTTGATATTAACAATTTCATTGTTGAGGTACATCATTTCAAATTAAAAAAAACATAATATGTTAATGAATAAGACTTCAGACAATTGCAAATACATTGAGAACCTATAAATAGATTAGATGAACCCAAAACAAGAATTTATAAATCAAAAATTACGTTAATATTAACGTTATTCATTGTTGGGGTACATAATTTCAAATTTATAAAAAACATAATTAGTTGATGAATTAGACTTAAGTCAATTGCGAATAAATTAGTCACCTATAGATAGATTAGATGAACCCAAAACTAGAATTTAGAAATCAATAATTACGTTAATATTAACGTTATTTATTGTTGGGGTACATCATTTCAAATTAAAAAAAAATATAATTTATTGACGAATAAGACTTCAGACAGTTGCAGATACATTTTTCAACTATAGATAAACTAGTTGATCTGCAAACTAGAATTTAAAACTCAAATATAAGGCTTATATTAACATTTTTCATTATTGGGGTACATCATTTCAAATTAAAAAAAAAACATAATTTGTTGACGAATAACACTTCAGACAATTGCAAATACATTTATCCACTATACATAAACTAGATGATCAGAAAACTAGAATTTAGAAATTAATATTAACGCTTATATGAACATTTTTTAGTCTTGGGGTACATAATTTCAAATTTTTAAAAAACATAATTAGTTGATGAATAAGACTTCAGACAGTTGCAGATACATTTTTCAACTATAGATAAACTAATTGTTCTGAACACTAGAATTTAGAAGTCATTAATTACGTTAATATTAACAATTTCATTGTTGAGGTACATATTTCAAATTAAAAAAAAAACATAATATGTTAATGAATAAGACTTCAGACAATTGCAAATACATTGAGAACCTAAAGATAGATTAGTTGAACCCAAAACTAGGTTTAAGAACTCAATAATTACGTTTATATTAACATTTTTCATTAATGGGGTACATCATTTCAAATTAAAAAAAAAACATAATTTGTTGACGAATAAGACTTCAGACAATTGCAAATACATTTATCCACGATACATAAACTAGATGATCAGAAAACTAGAATTTAGAACTCAATATTAACGCTAATATGAACATTTTTTGGTCTTGGGGTACATCATTTCAAATTAAAAAAATACATTATATGTAGATGAAAAAGACTTCAGACAATTGCAAATATATTGAGTACCTATAAATAAATTAGATGAACCCAAAACTAGAATTTAGAAATCAATAATTACGTTAATATTAACGTTATTTATTGTTGGGGTACATCATTTCAAATTAAAAAAAAATATAATTTATTGACGAATAAGACTTCAGACAGTTGCAGATACATTTTTCAACTATAGATAAACTAGTTGATCTGCAAACTAGAATTTAAAACTCAAATATAAGGCTTATATTAACATTTTTCATTATTGTGGTAAATCATTTTAAATTAAAAAAAAACATAATTTGTTGAAGAATAGTACTTCAGAAAATTGCAAATACATTTATCCACTATACATAAACTAGATGATGAGAAAACTAGAATTTAGAACATAATATTAACGCTTATATGAACATTTTTTAGTCTTGGGGTACATAATTTCAAATTTATAAAAAACATAATTAGTTGATGAAGTAGACTTAAGTCAATTGCGAATAAATTAGTCACCTATGGATAGATTAGTTGTACGCAAAACTAGAATTAAGAAGTCATTAAATACGTTGATATTAACATTATCATTGTTGGGGTACATCATTTCAAATTAAAAAAAAACATAATATGTTGACGAATAAGACTTCAGACAGTTGCAGATACATTTTTCAACTATAGATAAACTAGATGATCTGAACACTAGAATTTAGAGGTCATTAATTACGTTGATATTAACATTCTCATTGTTGGGGTACATCATTTCAAATTAAAAAAATATATAATTTGTTGACGAATAAGACTTCAGACAATTGCAAATACATTGAGCACCTATGGATAGATAAGTTGTACCCAATATTAGAATTTAGAACTCAATTATTACGTTAATATTAACATTTTTCATTAATGGGGTACATCATTTCAAATTAAAAAAAAACATAATTTGTTGACGAATAAGGCTTCTGAAAATTGCAAATACATTTATCCACTATACATAAATTAGATGATCAGAAAACTAGAATTTAGAACTCAATATTAAGCCTTATATGAACATTTTTTAGTCTCGGGGTACATAATTTCAAATTTATAAAAAACATAATTAGTTGATGAATAAGACTTTAGTCAATTGCAAATACATTAGTCACCTATAGATAGATTAGTTAAACCCAAAACTAGATTTTAGAACTCAATTATTACGTTTATATTAACATTTTTCATTAATGGGGTACATCATTTCAAATTATAAAAAAAACATAATTTGTTGACGAATAACACTTCAGACAATTGCAAATACATTTATCCACTATACATAAACTAGATGATCAGAAAACTAGAATTTAGAAATTAATATTAACGCTTATATGAACATTTTTTAGTCTTGGGGTACATAATTTCAAATTTATAAAAAACATAATTAGTTGATGAATAAGACTTCAGACAGTTGCAGATATATTTTTCAACTATAGATAAACTAGTTGATCTGAACACTAGAATTTAGAAGTCATTTATTAAGTTGATATTAACAATTTCATTGTTGAGGTACATCATTTCAAATTAAAAAAAAACATAATATGTTAATGAATAAGACTTCAGACAATTGCAAATACATTGAGAACCTATAAATAGATTAGATGAACCCAAAACAAGAATTTATAAATCAAAAATTACGTTAATATTAACGTTATTCATTGTTGGGGTACATAATTTCAAATTTATAAAAAACATAATTAGTTGATGAATTAGACTTAAGTCAATTGCGAATAAATTAGTCACCTATATATAGATTAGTTGTACGCAAAACTAGAATTAAGAAGTCAATAAATACGTTGATATTAACATTTTCATTGTTCGGGTACATCATTCAAAATTAAAAAAAAAACATAATATGTTGACGAATAAGACTTCAGACAGTTGCAGATACATTTTTCAACTACAGATAAACTAGTTGATCTGCGAACTAGAATTTAAAACTCAAATATAAGGCTTATATTAACATTTTTCATTATTGGAGTAAATCATTTTAAATTAAAAAAAAACATAATTTGTTGACGAAAAAGACTTCAGAAAATTGCAAATACATTTATCCACTATACATAAACTAGATGATGAGAAAACTAGAATTTAGAACATAATATTAACGCTTATATGAACATTTTTTAGTCTTGGGGTACATAATTTCAAATTTATAAAAAACATAATTAGTTGATGAAGTAGACTTAAGTCAATTGCAAATAAATTAGTCACCTATAGATAGATTAGTTGTACGCAAATCTAGAATTAAGAAGTCATTAAATACGTTGATATTAACATTTTCATTGTTGGGGTACATCATTTCAAATTAAAAAAAAACATAATATGTTGACGAATAAGACTTCAGACAGTTGCAGATACATTTTTCAACTATAGATAAACTAGATGATCTGAAAACTAGAATTTAGAGGTCATTAATTACGTTGATATTAACATTTTCATTGTTGGGGTACATTATTTCAAATTAAAAAAATATATAATTTGTTGACGAATAAGACTTCAGACAATTGCAAATACATTGAACACCTATGGATAGATTAGTTGTACCCAATATTAGAATTTAGAACTCAATTATTACGTTAATATTAACATTTTTTATTTATGGGGTACATCATTTCAAATTAAAAAAAAACATAATTTGTTGAAGAATAGTACTTCAGAAAATTGCAAATACATTTATCCACTATACATAAACTAGATGATGAGAAAACTAGAATTTAGAACATAATATTAACGCTTATATGAACATTTTTTAGTCTTGGGGTACATAATTTCAAATTTATAAAAAACATAATTAGTTGATGAAGTAGACTTAAGTCAATTGCGAATAAATTAGTCACCTATAGATAGATTAGTTGTACGCAAAACTAGAATTAAGAAGTCATTAAATACGTTGATTTTAACGTTTTCATTGTTGGGGTACATCATTTCAAATTAAAAAAAAACATAATATGTTGACGAATAAGACTTCAGACAGTTGCAGATACATTTTTCAACTATAGATAAACTAGATGATCTGAACACTAGAATTTAGAGGTCATTAATTACGTTGATATTAACATTCTCATTGTTGGGGTACATCATTTCAAATTAAAAAAATATATAATTTGTTGACGAATAAGACTTCAGACAATTGCAAATACTTTGAGCACCTATGGATAGATAAGTTGTACCCAATATTAGAATTTAGAACTCAATTATTACGTTAATATTAAGATTTTTCATTAATGGGGTACATCATTTCAAATTAAAAAAAAACATAATTTGTTGACGAATAAGGCTTCAGAAAATTGCAAATACATTTATCCACTATACATAAATTAGATGATCAGAAAACTATAATTTAGAACTCAATATTAAGCCTTATATGAACATTTTTTAGTCTCGGGGTACATAATTTCAAATTTATAAAAAACATAATTAGTTGATGAATAAGATTTTAGTCAATTGCAAATACATTAGTCACCTATAGATAGATTAGTTAAGCCCAAAACTAGATTTTAGAACTCAATTATTACGTTTATATTAACATTTTTCATTAATGGGGTACATCATTTCAAATTAAAAAAAAAACATAATTTGTTGACGAATAACACTTCAGACAATTGCAAATACATTTATCCACTATACATAAACTAGATGATCAGAAAACTAGAATTTAGAACTTAATATTAACGCTTATATGAACATTTTTAGTCTTGGGGTACATAATTTCAAATTTATAAAAAACATAATTAGTTGATGAATAAGACTTCAGACAGTTGCAGATATATTTTTCAACTATAGATAAACTAGTTGATCTGAACACTAGAATTTAGAAGTCATTTATTAAGTTGATATTAACAATTTCATTGTTGAGGTACATCATTTCAAATTAAAAAAAACATAATATGTTAATGAATAAGACTTCAGACAATTGCAAATACATTGAGAACCTATAAATAGATTAGATGAACCCAAAACAAGAATTTATAAATCAAAAATTACGTTAATATTAACGTTATTCATTGTTGGGGTACATAATTTCAAATTTATAAAAAACATAATTAGTTGATGAATTAGACTTAAGTCAATTGCGAATAAATTAGTCACCTATAGATAGATTAGATGAACCCAAAACTAGAATTTAGAAATCAATAATTACGTTAATATTAACGTTATTTATTGTTGGGGTACATCATTTCAAATTAAAAAAAAATATAATTTATTGACGAATAAGACTTCAGACAGTTGCAGATACATTTTTCAACTATAGATAAACTAGTTGATCTGCAAACTAGAATTTAAAACTCAAATATAAGGCTTATATTAACATTTTTCATTATTGGGGTACATCATTTCAAATTAAAAAAAAAACATAATTTGTTGACGAATAACACTTCAGACAATTGCAAATACATTTATCCACTATACATAATCTAGATGATCAGAAAACTAGAATTTAGAAATTAATATTAACGCTTATATGAACATTTTTTAGTCTTGGGGTACATAATTTCAAATTTTTAAAAAACATAATTAGTTGATGAATAAGACTTCAGACAGTTGCAGATACATTTTTCAACTATAGATAAACTAATTGTTCTGAACACTAGAATTTAGAAGTCATTAATTACGTTAATATTAACAATTTCATTGTTGAGGTACATATTTCAAATTAAAAAAAAAACATAATATGTTAATGAATAAGACTTCAGACAATTGCAAATACATTGAGAACCTAAAGATAGATTAGTTGAACCCAAAACTAGGTTTAAGAACTCAATAATTACGTTTATATTAACATTTTTCATTAATGGGGTACATCATTTCAAATTAAAAAAAAAACATAATTTGTTGACGAATAAGACTTCAGACAATTGCAAATACATTTATCCACGATACATAAACTAGATGATCAGAAAACTAGAATTTAGAACTCAATATTAACGCTAATATGAACATTTTTTGGTCTTGGGGTACATCATTTCAAATTAAAAAAATACATTATATGTAGATGAAAAAGACTTCAGACAATTGCAAATATATTGAGTACCTATAAATAGATTAGATGAACCCAAAACTAGAATTTAGAAATCAATAATTACGTTAATATTAACGTTATTTATTGTTGGGGTACATCATTTCAAATTAAAAAAAAATATAATTTATTGACGAATAAGACTTCAGACAGTTGCAGATACATTTTTCAACTATAGATAAACTAGTTGATCTGCAAACTAGAATTTAAAACTCAAATATAAGGCTTATATTAACATTTTTCATTATTGTGGTAAATCATTTTAAATTAAAAAAAAACATAATTTGTTGAAGAATAGTACTTCAGAAAATTGCAAATACATTTATCCACTATACATAAACTAGATGATGAGAAAACTAGAATTTAGAACATAATATTAACGCTTATATGAACATTTTTTAGTCTTGGGGTACATAATTTCAAATTTATAAAAAACATAATTAGTTGATGAAGTAGACTTAAGTCAATTGCGAATAAATTAGTCACCTATGGATAGATTAGTTGTACGCAAAACTAGAATTAAGAAGTCATTAAATACGTTGATATTAACATTATCATTGTTGGGGTACATCATTTCAAATTAAAAAAAATCATAATATGTTGACGAATAAGACTTCAGACAGTTGCAGATACATTTTTCAACTATAGATAAACTAGATGATCTGAACACTAGAATTTAGAGGTCATTAATTACGTTGATATTAACATTCTCATTGTTGGGGTACATCATTTCAAATTAAAAAAATATATAATTTGTTGACGAATAAGACTTCAGACAATTGCAAATACATTGAGCACCTATGGATAGATAAGTTGTACCCAATATTAGAATTTAGAACTCAATTATTACGTTAATATTAACATTTTTCATTAATGGGGTACATCATTTCAAATTAAAAAAAAACATAATTTGTTGACGAATAAGGCTTCTGAAAATTGCAAATACATTTATCCACTATACATAAATTAGATGATCAGAAAACTAGAATTTAGAACTCAATATTAAGCCTTATATGAACATTTTTTAGTCTCGGGGTACATAATTTCAAATTTATAAAAAACATAATTAGTTGATGAATAAGACTTTAGTCAATTGCAAATACATTAGTCACCTATAGATAGATTAGTTAAACCCAAAACTAGATTTTAGAACTCAATTATTACGTTTATATTAACATTTTTCATTAATGGGGTACATCATTTCAAATTATAAAAAAAACATAATTGGTTGACGAATAACACTTCAGACAATTGCAAATACATTTATCCACTATACATAAACTAGATGATCAGAAAACTAGAATTTAGAAATTAATATTAACGCTTATATGAACATTTTTTAGTCTTGGGGTACATAATTTCAAATTTATAAAAAACATAATTAGTTGATGAATAAGACTTCAGACAGTTGCAGATACATTTTTCAACTATAGATAAACTAATTGATCTGAACACTAGAATTTAGAAGTCATTAATTACGTTAATATTAACAATTTCATTGTTGAGGTACATATTTCAAATTAAAAAAAAAAAACATAATATGTTAATGAATAAGACTTCAGACAATTGCAAATACATTGAGAACCTAAAGATAGATTAGTTGAACCCAAAACTAGGTTTAAGAACTCAATTATTACGTTTATATTAACATTTTTCATTAATGGGGTACATCATTTCAAATTAAAAAAAAAACATAATTTGTTGACGAATAAGACTTCAGACAATTGCAAATACATTTATCCACGATACATAAACTAGATGATCAGAAAACTAGAATTTAGAACTCAATATTAACGCTAATATGAACATTTTTTGGTCTTGGGGTACATCATTTCAAATTAAAAAAATACATTATATGTAGATGAAAAAGACTTCAGACAATTGCAAATATATTGAGTACCTATAAATAGATTAGATGAACCCAAAACTAGAATTTAGAAATCAATAATTACGTTAATATTAACGTTATTTATTGTTGGGGTACATCATTTCAAATTAAAAAAAAATATAATTTATTGACGAATAAGACTTCAGACAGTTGCAGATACATTTTTCAACTATAGATAAACTAGATGATCTGAACACTAGAATTTAGAGGTCATTAATTACGTTGATATTAACATTTTCATTATTGGGGTACATTATTTCAAATTAAAAAAATATATAATTTGTTGACGAATAAGACTTCAGACAATTGCAAATACATTGAGCACCTATGGATAGATTAGTTGTACCCAATATTAGAATTTAGAACTCAATTATTACGTTAGTATTAACATTTTTCATTAATGGGGTACATCATTTCAAATTAAAAAAAAACATAATTTGTTTACGAATAAGACTTCAGAAAATTGCAAATACATTTATCCACTATACATAAATTAGATGATCAGAAAACTATAATTTAGAACTCAATATTAAGCCTTATATGAACATTTTTTAGTCTCGGGGTACATAATTTCAAATTTATAAAAAACATAATTAGTTGATGAATAATACTTTAGTCAATTGCAAATACATTGAGAACCTAAAGATAGATTAGTTGAACCCAAAACTAGGTTTAAGAACTCAATTATTACGTTTATATTAACATTTTTCATTAATGGGGTACATCATTTCAAATTAAAAAAAAAACATAATTTGTTGACGAATAACACTTCAGACTATTGCAAATACATTTATCCACGATACATAAACTAGATGATCAGAAAACTAGAATTTAGAACTCAATATTAACGCTTATATGAACATTTTTTGGTCTTGGGGTACATCATTTCAAATTAAAAAAATACATTATATGTAGATGAAAAAGACTTCAGACAATTGCAAATACATTGAGTACCTATAAATAGATTAGATGAACCCAAAACTAGAATTTAGAAATCAATAATTACGTTAATATTAACGTTATTCATTGTTGGGGTACATCATTTCAAATTAAAAAAAAATATAATTTATTGACGAATAAGACTTCAGACAGTTGCAGATACATTTTTCAACTATAGATAAACTAGTTGATCTGCAAACTAGAATTTAAAACTCAAATATAAGGCTTATATTAACATTTTTCATTATTGTGGTAAATCATTTTAAATTAAAAAAAAACATAATTTGTTGAAGAATAGTACTTCAGAAAATTGCAAATACATTTATCCACTATACATAAACTAGATGATGAGAAAACTAGAATTTAGAACATAATATTAACGCTTATATGAACATTTTTTAGTCTTGGGGTACATAATTTTAAATTTATAAAAAACATAATTAGTTGATGAAGTAGACTTAAGTCAATTGCGAATAAATTAGTCACCTATGGATAGATTAGTTGTACGCAAAACTAGAATTAAGAAGTCATTAAATACGTTGATATTAACATTATCATTGTTGGGGTACATCATTTCAAATTAAAAAAAAACATAATATGTTGACGAATAAGACTTCAGACAGTTGCAGATACATTTTTCAACTATAGATAAACTAGATGATCTGAACACTAGAATTTAGAGGTCATTAATTACGTTGATATTAACATTCTCATTGTTGGGGTACATCATTTCAAATTAAAAAAATATATAATTTGTTGACGAATATGACTTCAGACAATTGCAAATACTTTGAGCACCTATGGATAGATAAGTTGTACCCAATATTAGAATTTAGAACTCAATTATTACGTTAATATTAACATTTTTCATTAATGGGGTACATCATTTCAAATTAAAAAAAAACATAATTTGTTGACGAATAAGGCTTCAGAAAATTGCAAATACATTTATCCACTATACATAAATTAGATGATCAGAAAACTATAATTTAGAACTCAATATTAAGCCTTATATGAATATTTTTTAGTCTCGGGGTACATAATTTCAAATTTATAAAAAACATAATTAGTTGATGAATAAGACTTTAGTCAGTTGCAAATACATTAGTCACCTATAGATAGATTAGTTAAACCCAAAACTAGATTTTAGAACTCAATTATTACGTTTATATTAACATTTTTCATTAATGGGATACATCATTTCAAATTAAAAAAAAAACATAATTTGTTGACGAATAACACTTCAGACAATTGCAAATACATTTATCCACTATACATAAACTAGATGATCAGAAAACTAGAATTTAGAAATTAATATTAACGCTTATATGAACATTTTTTAGTCTTGGGGTACATAATTTCAAATTTATAAAAAACATAATTAGTTGATGAATAAGACTTCAGACAGTTGCAGATACATTTTTCAACTATAGATAAACTAATTGATCTGAACACTAGAATTTAGAAGTCATTAATTACGTTAATATTAACAATTTCATTGTTGAGGTACATATTTCAAATTAAAAAAAAAACATAATATGTTAATGAATAAGACTTCAGACAATTGCAAATACATTGAGAACCTAAAGATAGATTAGTTGAACCCAAAACTAGGTTTAAGAACTCAATTATTACGTTTACATTAACATTTTTCATTAATGGGGTACATCATTTCAAATTAAAAAAAAAACATAATTTGTTGACGAATAAGACTTCAGACAATTGCAAATACATTTATCCACGATACATAAACTAGATGATCAGAAAACTAGAATTTAGAACATAATATTAACGCTTATATGAACATTTTTTAGTCTTGGGGTACATAATTTCAAATTTATAAAAAACATAATTAGTTGATGAAGTAGACTTAAGTCAATTGCGAATAAATTAGTCACCTATGGATAGATTAGTTGTACGCAAAACTAGAATTAAGAAGTCATTAAATACGTTGATATTAACATTATCATTGTTGGGGTACATCATTTCAAATTAAAAAAAAACATAATATGTTGACGAATAAGACTTCAGACAGTTGCAGATACATTTTTCAACTATAGATAAACTAGATGATCTGAACACTAGAATTTAGAGGTCATTAATTACGTTGATATTAACATTCTCATTGTTGGGGTACATCATTTCAAATTAAAAAAATATATAATTTGTTGACGAATAAGACTTCAGACATTTGCAAATACTTTGAGCACCTATGGATAGATAAGTTGTACCCAATATTAGAATTTAGAACTCAATTATTACGTTAATATTAACATTTTTCATTAATGGGGTACATCATTTCAAATTAAAAAAAAACATAATTTGTTGACGAATAAGGCTTCAGAAAATTGCAAATACATTTATCCACTATACATAAACTAGATGATCAGAAAACTAGAATTTAGAAATTAATATTAACGCTTATATGAACATTTTTTAGTCTTGGGGTACATAATTTCAAATTTATAAAAAACATAATTAGTTGATGAATAAGACTTTAGTCAATTGCAAATACATTGAGAACCTAAAGATAGATTAGTTGAACCCAAAACTAGGTTTAAGAACTCAATTATTACGTTTATATTAACATTTTTCATTAATGGGGTACATCATTTCAAATTAAAAAAAAAACATAATTTGTTGACGAATAACACTTCAGACTATTGCAAATACATTTATCCACTATACATAAACTAGATGATCAGAAAACTAGAATTTAGAAATTAATATTAACGCTTATATGAACATTTTTTAGTCTTGGGGTACATAATTTCAAATTTATAAAAAACATAATTAGTTGATGAATAAGACTTCAGACAGTTGCAGATACATTTTTCAACTATAGATAAACTAATTGATCTGAACACTAGAATTTAGAAGTCATTAATTACGTTAATATTAACAATTTCATTGTTGAGGTACATATTTCAAATTAAAAAAAAAACATAATATGTTAATGAATAAGACTTCAGACAATTGCAAATACATTGAGAACCTAAAGATAGATTAGTTGAACCCAAAACTAGGTTTAAGAACTCAATTATTACGTTTACATTAACATTTTTCATTAATGGGGTACATCATTTCAAATTAAAAAAAAAACATAATTTGTTGACGAATAAGACTTCAGACAATTGCAAATACATTTATCCACGATACATAAACTAGATGATCAGAAAACTAGAATTTAGAACATAATATTAACGCTTATATGAACATTTTTTAGTCTTGGGGTACATAATTTCAAATTTATAAAAAACATAATTAGTTGATGAAGTAGACTTAAGTCAATTGCGAATAAATTAGTCACCTATGGATAGATTAGTTGTACGCAAAACTAGAATTAAGAAGTCATTAAATACGTTGATATTAACATTATCATTGTTGGGGTACATCATTTCAAATTAAAAAAAAACATAATATGTTGACGAATAAGACTTCAGACAGTTGCAGATACATTTTTCAACTATAGATAAACTAGATGATCTGAACACTAGAATTTAGAGGTCATTAATTACGTTGATATTAACATTCTCATTGTTGGGGTACATCATTTCAAATTAAAAAAATATATAATTTGTTGACGAATAAGACTTCAGACATTTGCAAATACTTTGAGCACCTATGGATAGATAAGTTGTACCCAATATTAGAATTTAGAACTCAATTATTACGTTAATATTAACATTTTTCATTAATGGGGTACATCATTTCAAATTAAAAAAAAACATAATTTGTTGACGAATAAGGCTTCAGAAAATTGCAAATACATTTATCCACTATACATAAATTAGATGATCAGAAAACTATAATTTAGAACTCAATATTAAGCCTTATATGAATATTTTTTAGTCTCGGGGTACATAATTTCAAATTTATAAAAAACATAATTAGTTGATGAATAAGACTTTAGTCAGTTGCAAATACATTAGTCACCTATAGATAGATTAGTTAAACCCAAAACTAGATTTTAGAACTCAATTATTACGTTTATATTAACATTTTTCATTAATGGGATACATCATTTCAAATTAAAAAAAAAAACATAATTTGTTGACGAATAACACTTCAGACAATTGCAAATACATTTATCCACTATACATAAACTAGATGATCAGAAAACTAGAATTTAGAAATTAATATTAACGCTTATATGAACATTTTTTAGTCTTGGGGTACATAATTTCAAATTTATAAAAAACATAATTAGTTGATGAATAAGACTTCAGACAGTTGCAGATACATTTTTCAACTATAGATAAACTAATTGATCTGAACACTAGAATTTAGAAGTCATTAATTACGTTAATATTAACAATTTCATTGTTGAGGTACATATTTCAAATTAAAAAAAAAACATAATATGTTAATGAATAAGACTTCAGACAATTGCAAATACATTGAGAACCTAAAGATAGATTAGTTGAACCCAAAACTAGGTTTAAGAACTCAATTATTACGTTTACATTAACATTTTTCATTAATGGGGTACATCATTTCAAATTAAAAAAAAAACATAATTTGTTGACGAATAAGACTTCAGACAATTGCAAATACATTTATCCACGATACATAAACTAGATGATCAGAAAACTAGAATTTAGAACATAATATTAACGCTTATATGAACATTTTTTAGTCTTGGGGTACATAATTTCAAATTTATAAAAAACATAATTAGTTGATGAAGTAGACTTAAGTCAATTGCGAATAAATTAGTCACCTATGGATAGATTAGTTGTACGCAAAACTAGAATTAAGAAGTCATTAAATACGTTGATATTAACATTATCATTGTTGGGGTACATCATTTCAAATTAAAAAAAAACATAATATGTTGACGAATAAGACTTCAGACAGTTGCAGATACATTTTTCAACTATAGATAAACTAGATGATCTGAACACTAGAATTTAGAGGTCATTAATTACGTTGATATTAACATTCTCATTGTTGGGGTACATCATTTCAAATTAATAAAATATATAATTTGTTGACGAATAAGACTTCAGACATTTGCAAATACTTTGAGCACCTATGGATAGATAAGTTGTACCCAATATTAGAATTTAGAACTCAATTATTACGTTAATATTAACATTTTTCATTAATGGGGTACATCATTTCAAATTAAAAAAAAACATAATTTGTTGACGAATAAGGCTTCAGAAAATTGCAAATACATTTATCCACTATACATAAACTAGATGATCAGAAAACTAGAATTTAGAAATTAATATTAACGCTTATATGAACATTTTTTAGTCTTGGGGTACATAATTTCAAATTTATAAAAAACATAATTAGTTGATGAATAAGACTTTAGTCAATTGCAAATACATTGAGAACCTAAAGATAGATTAGTTGAACCCAAAACTAGGTTTAAGAACTCAATTATTACGTTTATATTAACATTTTTCATTAATGGGGTACATCATTTCAAATTAAAAAAAAAACATAATTTGTTGACGAATAACACTTCAGACTATTGCAAATACATTTATCCACGATACATAAACTAGATGATCAGAAAACTAGAATTTAGAAATTAATATTAACGCTTATATGAACATTTTTTAGTCTTGGGGTACATAATTTCAAATTTATAAAAAACATAATTAGTTGATGAATAAGACTTCAGACAGTTGCAGATACATTTTTCAACTATAGATAAACTAATTGATCTGAACACTAGAATTTAGAAGTCATTAATTACGTTAATATTAACAATTTCATTGTTGAGGTACATATTTCAAATTAAAAAAAAAACATAATATGTTAATGAATAAGACTTCAGACAATTGCAAATACATTGAGAACCTAAAGATAGATTAGTTGAACCCAAAACTAGGTTTAAGAACTCAATTATTACGTTTACATTAACATTTTTCATTAATGGGGTACATCATTTCAAATTAAAAAAAAAAACATAATTTGTTGACGAATAAGACTTCAGACAATTGCAAATACATTTATCCACGATACATAAACTAGATGATCAGAAAACTAGAATTTAGAACATAATATTAACGCTTATATGAACATTTTTTAGTCTTGGGGTACATAATTTCAAATTTATAAAAAACATAATTTGTTGATGAAGTAGACTTAAGTCAATTGCGAATAAATTAGTCACCTATGGATAGATTAGTTGTACGCAAAACTAGAATTAAGAAGTCATTAAATACGTTGATATTAACATTATCATTGTTGGGGTACATCATTTCAAATTAAAAAAAAACATAATATGTTGACGAATAAGACTTCAGACAGTTGCAGATACATTTTTCAACTATAGATAAACTAGATGATCTGAACACTAGAATTTAGAGGTCATTAATTACGTTAATATTAACAATTTCATTGTTGAGGTACATATTTCAAATTAAAAAAAAAACATAATATGTTAATGAATAAGACTTCAGACATTTGCAAATACTTTGAGCACCTATGGATAGATAAGTTGTACCCAATATTAGAATTTAGAACTCAATTATTACGTTAATATTAACATTTTTCATTAATGGGGTACATCATTTCAAATTAAAAAAAAACATAATTTGTTGACGAATAAGGCTTCAGAAAATTGCAAATACATTTATCCACTATACATAAACTAGATGATCAGAAAACTAGAATTTAGAAATTAATATTAACGCTTATATGAACATTTTTTAGTCTTGGGGTACATAATTTCAAATTTATAAAAAACATAATTAGTTGATGAATAAGACTTCAGACAGTTGCAGATACATTTTTCAACTATAGATAAACTAATTGATCTGAACACTAGAATTTAGAAGTCATTAATTACGTTAATATTAACAATTTCATTGTTGAGGTACATATTTCAAATTAAAAAAAAAACATAATATGTTAATGAATAAGACTTCAGACAATTGCAAATACATTTATCCACTATACATAAACTAGATGATCAGAAAACTAGAATTTAGAACTCAATATTAACGCTAATATGAACATTTTTTGGTCTTGGGGTACATCATTTCAAATTAAAAAAATACATTATATGTAGATGAAAAAGACTTCAGACAATTGCAAATATATTGAGTACCTATAAATAGATTAGATGAACCCAAAACTAGAATTTAGAAATCAATAATTACGTTAATATTAACGTTATTTATTGTTGGGGTACATCATTTCAAATTAAAAAAAAATATAATTTATTGACGAATAAGACTTCAGACAGTTGCAGATACATTTTTCAACTATACATAAACTAGATGATCAGAAAACTAGAATTTAGAACTTAATATTAACGCTTATATGAACATTTTTTAGTCTTGGGGTACATAATTTCAAATTTATAAAAAACATAATTAGTTGATGAATAAGACTTCAGACAGTTGCAGATACATTTTTCAACTATAGATAAACTAATTGATCTGAACACTAGAATTTAGAAGTCATTTATTACGTTAATATTAACAATTTCATTGTTGAGGTACATATTTCAAATTAAAAAAAAAACATAATATGTTAATGAATAAGACTTCAGACAATTGCAAATACATTGAGAACCTAAAGATAGATTAGTTGAACCCAAAACTAGGTTTAAGAACTCAATTATTACGTTTATATTAACATTTTTCATTAATGGGGTACATCATTTCAAATTAAAAAAAAAACATAATTTGTTGACGAATAAGACTTCAGACAATTGCAAATACATTTATCCACGATACATAAACTAGATGATCAGAAAACTAGAATTTAGAACATAATATTAACGCTTATATGAACATTTTTTAGTCTTGGGGTACATAATTTCAAATTTATAAAAAACATAATTAGTTGATGAAGTAGACTTAAGTCAATTGCGAATAAATTAGTCACCTATGGATAGATTAGTTGTACGCAAAACTAGAATTAAGAAGTCATTAAATACGTTGATATTAACATTATCATTGTTGGGGTACATCATTTCAAATTAAAAAAAAACATAATATGTTGACGAATAAGACTTCAGACAGTTGCAGATACATTTTTCAACTATAGATAAACTAGATGATCTGAACACTAGAATTTAGAGGTCATTAATTACGTTGATATTAACATTCTCATTGTTGGGGTACATCATTTCAAATTAAAAAAATATATAATTTGTTGACGAATAAGACTTTAGTCAGTTGCAAATACATTAGTCACCTATAGATAGATTAGTTAAACCCAAAACTAGATTTTAGAACTCAATTATTACGTTTATATTAACATTTTTCATTAATGGGATACATCATTTCAAATTAAAAAAAAAACATAATTTGTTGACGAATAACACTTCAGACAATTGCAAATACATTTATCCACTATACATAAACTAGATGATCAGAAAACTAGAATTTAGAAATTAATATTAACGCTTATATGAACATTTTTTAGTCTTGGGGTACATAATTTCAAATTTATAAAAAACATAATTAGTTGATGAATAAGACTTCAGACAGTTGCAGATACATTTTTCAACTATAGATAAACTAATTGATCTGAACACTAGAATTTAGAAGTCATTAATTACGTTAATATTAACAATTTCATTGTTGAGGTACATATTTCAAATTAAAAAAAAAACATAATATGTTAATGAATAAGACTTCAGACAATTGCAAATACATTGAGAACCTAAAGATAGATTAGTTGAACCCAAAACTAGGTTTAAGAACTCAATTATTACGTTTACATTAACATTTTTCATTAATGGGGTACATCATTTCAAATTAAAAAAAAAAACATAATTTGTTGACGAATAAGACTTCAGACAATTGCAAATACATTTATCCACGATACATAAACTAGATGATCAGAAAACTAGAATTTAGAACATAATATTAACGCTTATATGAACATTTTTTAGTCTTGGGGTACATAATTTCAAATTTATAAAAAACATAATTTGTTGATGAAGTAGACTTAAGTCAATTGCGAATAAATTAGTCACCTATGGATAGATTAGTTGTACGCAAAACTAGAATTAAGAAGTCATTAAATACGTTGATATTAACATTATCATTGTTGGGGTACATCATTTCAAATTAAAAAAAAACATAATATGTTGACGAATAAGACTTCAGACAGTTGCAGATACATTTTTCAACTATAGATAAACTAGATGATCTGAACACTAGAATTTAGAGGTCATTAAT